>NW_007580024.1:37134-63372 GCF_000690725.1 Stegastes partitus
TTTATTTTCCTCCCCCAACTTCCATTGTCTGCCTATTTATTCTCTTTCTGCTCGGATGTCTTTCATTGTTGCCGTGAGATCTACGGAGGTTTTCTTTTATTCAAATGATGCTTCAGTTATCTAGTTGAACAAAGTGCCTGCGTGCTGCACTTTAATAGAGGCACGATGGTTCATCAACTATCCATTTGTCAAACCAACAACCAAGTTCCCATCCTCAAAATCTTCTAAAAGTCAAAGCAGCGTTTGAAAAACTTCTCAAAGGCGTACGTCTTAGCTTCTGTGAGTCTCCTTCACCTGCTCTCAAAGCAAATACAAAGGTGAGATTTATGTTTTGTCCAAAGTGTTTTCACTCAGAGCTGCAGACAGTCATCCCTTCATAACGCTGTTGGCTGCATGCGTGTGCACAAAAACAAAGGTTTTCTTGTCCAAGCTGCACCATCTATCAAAGTTCCCATACAACTAAAATGAGCTCATTATGTTTTGAGGGAAACCCATTTTCCATTTTTTTTATTGCGTTGCTGTTGGTTCTTGTCAGCCAACCGATCATATCTCAGATGGTTGAGGGATTCGTCACCCTGGTGACCCAAAAAATGTACAAGAACATGTTATGAGAAGACTTTCAAACCCAAACTTTGCTATTTTGGTAAACCTAACCCAGTCATTTTGCTGTTCAGCTTAACAAAGCTTCTAAGCAGCAGTAAAGCATGATGGGCTCTGAAACCTACAGTTTTGGTGCCTCGATCTAAACAGGGAGTAAAAACAGAAACAAGTGAAAACCGAACTCAAGTGTTGAAATAGTGGTCCCTATTGAAGCTCAGCCTTCTGGGTGATGGTCCTGTTGCATGGCTTAGAAGTTCTGCGACCTCTTACTGCAAACTTTGACTGTTTCAAACTGGAAGCCCATCCTAGTACATCACAGTCTTAACAGTTTGTAAGAAAACATTTGTTTCAAAAGGAAATCCCATTTCATTCAAACTGTAAATGAGAATGCAGTTTGGTTGTGTAGGAATTATGGAGATTTTAGGTCCCCTAAGAGATATTAGATAGTTATTGGCATAACTATCAAAAAGACAAACTATGTGAGCTAAAGTTGAACAGCATATGTGCAATGATCTTTGTCCATTCTAAATAAATGGAGATATTCACAATTATTATGTCAGGAGGTTTGCCAAATAAGCACTACGTTACGCATGTTGTTTTAATGGTAAATGGACTGCACTTATACAGCGCTTTTGTACCTTAGCGGCACTCAAAGCGCTTTACAATGTGTTTCTCATTCATTCATTCACACACCAATGGTGACAGAGCTGCCATGCAAGGTGCTGTCTGCCATTAGGAGCAACTTCAGGTTCAGTGTCTTGCCCAAGGACACTTTGACTGTGGAGGGATCAAACCACCAACCTTACAACTAGAGGACCACCGCTCTACCACCTGAGCCACAGCCGCCCACTATATATCCATTTCATCTGATGCTAAGACCCACAACCACCGTTTGCTTGTCATTGTAGACGTGGCACTTGCACACCGATGCATAGATTTTTATTTAAATCTTCACTACACTGCACCACGAAGCAGTTTGTTTTTATATTTTTACCAAGCAGGCTAAAGGAAAAAGCAACTCTACAAACTGTAATCAACCATTTTCACAGCACCACATAGCGAGAAAATTAAGTGTAATTAATTATACGAACAATAACAGAGATGTGATGTTTCCTTTTTTTTTTTTAACATAGTGGAATGAGTGTGCAACACATGGCATGTCTAGACAAGAAAGTTTGTATTGAGTTTGTCCACCGTTTGTCGGTTGCAGATGTGTGATACCGTCCAATACAAAGTTAGAGGTTACCAATGCTGGCTGGTAGAACTCTTTCCGAAGGGCTTGGCGCAGTTGTCGGACATTTTGGGTGGCAGGATCATGTTGTGTATCCACAGAAACTACTTCGGTGGACTAAGAGGTGCACAAATGCCTTGATAGAGTCCAAACTGACATGCCAGCATCCAGCAGTCGTCTTTCTCATCACTGTGCCATTTAGTCTCTTTACTACTGAGCTTACAGGGGAATCATTGCCCTCATTTGCATAAAGTGACCTCTTGCTTTGAAGCACTCCACCCCATTTGCCCTCATATCCTAGAGTGCTCAGGAAGGTGATTCACTTCCATCGCGGTACTCCCTGTCAGAAGAAGATGACTGAGAAAGATCCACAAACCTGTGCGAGTCCAGTCTACGTCTGTGCAACTGCGTGAGTGGCAGGCCCTGTTTAGGGTGTCGTTTCTGTCCGTCAAACGAGCGCAAAAACCGCGTTGGAACACGCCGAACTGGGAAGCGGTAGCAAAGGGAAAATACTAATCTTTATTTTAGTCATCCGTCCTCACTTAGGAATGACAGTTTGTGAGTTTGAAGCGTTGGGCTGACCGCTCGCTGTGCTGTTGTTGAGTGTAAAAATAAGCCAATGTAAACAACAGAAAAGTGTCATAATTTGAAAATTCGCCAAACAAGGAAGCACATTTAAGATGTTTTTAAAGCCTTGTTGGGTACATAATGTGATTTTTTTTTGTGTGATAAACAAAACATGACTGTTTGGTTATAGAGGAAACTCCACGGGGAACCTTTTTAGCGGAACAATAGCGCGGCAGAGTAAAGCAAGGATATAGAGATAAATCCTGAAGCTTTCCCATAAAAATATATTTTAGAAAAAGGGAAAGGTTAAAGGACACTTTGATACATTTTCTGATTCCCGGCTCAAAAAGCTCAAACGCATACAACACCAGCGATAATGGATTCAGCTTTTAATTCAGAGTCATTCGGGCCAAACTCCAAAAATGTCACCTGATGGCATCATCACTGCAAAAAAAAAAAAGAAGAGTCTCAGAGCTGTGAACTCTAGCTTATGGAGACTACTGTCTGTGTTTGTAGATACTGATGTTAAAATCCAAGAGCGGCGCCGAGTAAAGTCTATCTTACGCCGGGCTTTCCTTTCAAGCAAAAGAACTTCTATCGGCTTCTACTCGGAGGCATTTCAACGAATCAGTCCTCTGTGTGTCTCGGTTTCAAACACATTACGTGCGGCTGGGCGTACAGTATTGTGATAATCTCTGAAAATCTCAGTGTGGCTTGTGATGGCTCACCGTAGGAGCAGAGCCACATCAAACCAAACATTGCTCGACCGAGAGAAGGCACGGGGGAAAACAAACCATTAGCTCTTTGAGAAATTCATCAAAAGCCTCCTTTTTTTTTTTTTTAACAACCAGCAGCAATGTCATTGTAAAGTTGAAGTAATCTGACAGTAAAATTGCTTTTGTGATTTAACTGTGAAATGGTTTTAGTCCTCTGGTGGAATATTAGAAAGCACAATGATTGGACTAATCTTGGGGAGGTAACTGAGGGAGCCCGTTGCTCTGTTGTTTTAATGATTAAAGAGTTTTAGCTGATTACTCTGTCGGGGCGAGAGAAAAGAAAGATTTGTTCTCTTTTTTTTTTGGTTCGTCCGCATCACTGTTTGTGTTCCCTGGGCGCGTATATGTGGTTGGAATAAATGTGATGAAAGGTGTTGCGGTTTATCTCTGGACCTTTTACACTCTCTTCTTCGCTTTGTAGTTGAGAGAGCCTTTGTAGCCTGGACACATGATGCTCAAGTGTTCTTAGCCAGGGCCTCAGAAGAGGGGATGAATGGAAAGAGTGTGATGGACATTGAAGCTCCAGGATTGAAGTGGGTCCCAGACAGAAATGGATTTGTAAGGAAAAGGGGGGTGATAGAGGACACGGGATAGCAGGGGTAAGCTTCAAAAAAAAAAAAAAAAAAAGCGTTGTTGCCGATCAGAAATGGTTTTTTTTCCTTCCCATCGTGTTGACTGTGAACTGTGTGGACATTACATTTTATGAGGTTTACAGTCTAGAAATAAATAAATAAACAAATAAAAAAAACTAGTTCTCAAAAGATGATTTATTTAGTCATGTTTTATTTATGATTCCATCCTCGACTGGTGGTGGGGGAAACGCATTACCATTCGAGTATTTGCGAAAAAGGAAACATAATTAAGCTGTTTTTCACATTCAATGTTTCATGGCCAAGTGAGATTGCAGCTTTTTACTCTGCCAGCAGCGGGGCATAAGGATGGCAGCGACGGTCAGTCGGTTCATCTGTCCAACCTGTTGGTACAGAGCGCATTATTTCAAAGAACAGCGAGCAGATTGTCATGAAATTTGCCGTGGGCGTTCATGGTTCCCAGAGGATGAGTACCAATGCATTTATTTTAGCACCTCGAGCAGGCCAAATATTCAAATTGCATACAGTTAATATTAAAATCAAATGGAGAGATTGTGGGGAAATTTCTCCACACACAGCTGAAACTTTCTTTGCACAGACGTCTCGTTGAACAATGAGAAAGTTTTGCGATTTAGCACAAACTGATGCCGTTAAAACAAATGAATGTAGCGCAGTTTATGTAGAATAATTTGAACCCAACCCTCGTATAAAGATCCTAAAAGAAGTTGTAGAACTGATGTGATGCTCATTGGTGAGTTTGCTGTCATGGTTACAGAAGGAATCCTACTGCTCTTTGGTCCTGCGTCCTAAAAATTCTTTCCAACTCAACTGCTTTCTCAATTATGTTCGGAGGGAAACATGCTTGCTGGAACAACACATTTGTCCCGAGTACCTTTTAAATCAACATGTCTTTGCCTTATTGTGCCTCCTTTTTTAGCCAATTCATCATCATTTGGCGAGCCAGGAGATGGATGAAAAGCTTCAAAGATGTTGTAAAGGGGGCCATATTTTAACCCAAACCGTGCTTTTCTTCTAAACCTAACCATATAGTTAGCCAACCAGAGCATGCTATTTCTTTTTTTTGTAACCATGTAGTTTGTATTCCTAATTATAACCAAACAGTGAGTGAAGTCCAAGAGTAAATGAACAAAAATAAAACTTAGGAATGCTGGTCATACACAGGACTTCTTTGGGCTGAAAGTTGTCCATCATCCTCTCCTATCTCTACATGTGGCTTTTTCAATGTGGAATCATTTCCTGCTATGTCACAGCTGCTCTGTGTTTCAGATCTAACTCACATTTCTTTGTAAATGTTCACAAGAATGCAGTTTACTTGGAGAGGAACATAATTTTTGTGGTTGCGTTTACTATGACTAGTGCCACCACAAGACATCCTTACGTTTTAGCCATTGCCACGACATTTTGCGCTGGTATCAATGACACCTGGGATTCTAATAATACCCCATTACATGTTTCCTCTTGCGCTACCAACAGGACAAAACAAACTTTTTTTGAGTGACATATCACAACATTTAACCAATGTATTGGGACAGAATAACGCGCATTTATGGTTCACAGGTTCTACAATTTCATTTAGCAGCCGCTTTTATCCAAAGCGACGTACATCTGAGAGCAGATACAACACAAGCAAGGATCTAGTCAGGAGAAAACAATCTAGATAAGTGCCATAGAGCAAATTCATCATCTGGTGTTGATGCCAGATGATGTATACTAATAACTTTGGTGATCTACATATCATGAAGATTGTCTTTGTGGTTTTGAATTTGCTGGCACAATCATATCCCCTTTAAATGTATGGATTGTAGCTCCTTTTGGGCCTTGAAGTGCCATTATTGACTCCTTAGGCCAACACTTCACCTGTGTGCTATCTGTTATTTAGCACATTTTTTGCATGCTAACATACAAAACTTCAGTGACTATTGCAGTCAGCATACCTCCCAAGCATCTTCCATGTTTGCATGTTGGTTTTGACATTTAGCTCAATCTGCCATTTTGGAAACTCTGCAAACTTTCTCAAATGTTGTTCTTTGCTTTATATAATTCAACCACAGGCTCTTGGATTCAGGGTACATGTGCAGATACCCATGCATCTTCCTGAGCAGAGAAGTGAACCATATGTGAAGCACCTTTTGACTGACCTGGTAGACTTCCCATCATTATCATCTGACATAGCCTGAAAAGTCTACAGCATAAAATTCATCCCTAGAGTTCTGGTATCTTGGGTAGAAATTCCTTCCTCTCACATTTTCTACAGGAAACCTTTATTCCTATTGAGATAATATGCTGTGAAAATATGTCACCACTACAGTGACCTTGGGGTTTTTTACATTCTTTTCAACTGACAGTCCCAATTTTTTTTTGTTTTGGTCCACCATCGCTTTATGTACCGTGTAATGATTTCGGCTCGCAGCGAGAAAGTGTAGACACTGAACTTTATTTCAGCTTAATTATCTGGCCTTGTCTGCCAGGTGCATCATTCTAATAAGGTCTTTCATGACCATAGAGGAACAATCACAGCGCCATTGTTGATGAGAAAAGCCTCGGTGTCTCATGTCCCTCTTATATAATCGCACCAAGGATGGAAGCTCAAAAAATACAAGACTTCAAAGCACAAACTTCTCAACTTTTGTTTTAAATAGAAAAGTCAAAAGGATGAAGATAATCAGTTTTTACTGCCTTTTAATTGTGAATGACCTTAGTAGACACACAATTCCTGCATATTTTTAATGACTTATACAATCTGTTTCATAACCATGACAGTATATTGTCAGAATATTCTAAACTTTGGCAAAGAAAGACAGACTATCTCACTATACGAAGGGTTTTTTCAGAATATACCCGCTGTTGAAAAGCCTCGTGCTCAGGTGTATGGATGGACCTGTCAGCTGTGAAGAGATACCACAATGACATTTTCATTTTTGGTCTGTTATTTCCCCTCATGAGACACTTGACTTATGGTGAGGGAAAAAGTTTTCGCTGTGACACTTCAGCTGACAGAGAATTGGCTCATTAGCTTTGGTTGCAGTTGTGACATTTCTGCTTCATAAATCCAGACAAATGTATTTATAGAGTGCTTTAACAAATGGATTCATCACAAAGTGTGTTTCGGAGCAATAAAGGCCACGGTTTACAGATAAACAATAGGGAATAAATTTTAGCTCCATTACATGATAAATATGGAGGGTGGGAAAAAAAAAAATGCAATAAAGGCGAAGAGAGATAATTATATTTTTGTAAAAGGAGCTGAAGGCATCTTGTTCTTATTTGAAGCTGCTGGATTGCTTACACCGTCTGTAGTGAATTAGGAACCCACACTTGCTTTTCCTGCATTTAATAATGGTCTTATAAATAAATGAATTGGGGGTTTTGAAGAGGTAAGTTAAGGATAAATGTAGAACACCATATTGGGATTTTGGTGAAACTGATTAAAAAAAAAGTCAGTTGGGAAGGAAAGTCGGAGCCTTTTCCGAGAGAGATCTGTGAAAGATGAGAAAATGCACACAAGTGGGATATTTGTCAAGGTCAAGTGGGTGTTTTAGGAAAGTCCTGACAATATATGTGTAACTTGAAGTAGGAGCAAGACTGAAGAATGCTGCTATGGTTAATTTTCAATGGCCAAGACAAAAGAGCTATTTTTTCATGTCTTTAAATGTCTCTTACATCACAGAATACTGTATATAAATGAGAACTAGCATCCAACAATACAAGTAATTTACATTTTTCTTGCTTGTTTTTGCAGATATGTTGGCTTCATCGTTATATCATCCACTTAATCTAATAATCACTCTCTTTTAGCTCTGTTTTGGGCTCCTCCAGAGGGAAATATCTCACTCTTTAGCTGCTTCATTCTCAATTACCTCCACCCTGTAGTCGCTAATTGTTTTTTGTCTGCTGTTCGGTTCTGCTCAAGTAGAGGATTCCCCTGAACATGGCTGCCTGCTGTGGCACAAAAGACCCCTATGGCAGCAGTGAAAGTGAACGGAGTCATAAAATTTGCAGGTTGGACGGCTTAGTCATGAGTTGAGAGTCATTATAAAGCTTGTTGTTGCTGTTTACACATATAGCTACGATAAGACCTGCTGAAATGTGTCCGTTAATGCTACATTCAGTTAGATACCAGTTGTCCAAGGTTGTAGTTGTTGAACATGTTGACTATGCTCATGGCAGACCACCAACTTTTCCCAAAGAGTTTGCCATTACTGACAACTTCTTGTTTCTAACCCTAACGCTCTTAAATGTTGCCCAACTCTTCAAAAGCCCAATTTGTTTGCTTGTGGGTGATTGGAAACACTTTGAGATAAAGTGTATAGTGTTAATTTACATTTTTACAAACAGACAAAATACACCAAGCTCAATAACATCAACCAGCCATTGTCTCGCTGTTTCAAATCAACCCAGCAAAAAATCTAAACCAGAAATCAAGGGAAATGCACAGACCTGGCGAACAGCGCTGCGCTTCGAAATGTAAACGCTTGTACTACGACTTGGCTCCAAACTTTGTGGGCTTTTGTTACAGTCCAAACGCTTTGTGATGGAAGCGAGCTTCACTTGCTTACTCGCACAGTATCATGTCCATTTCACTAATGATCACACAATGAACATCACTGACAGAGCAGATGGATCTGGCGAAACTTTCACATTCCACGCTGGTGCCAGTGGACTTCCTTTGATTAGCCCCGCTTTCATCTTTCAGTTAGCGGACTGTTTTCGGTTTGCATTTCTACAGTTTATAGAAGTTTCTTGGAGTGGATTTATATTTGGATTTGTGATACTGAAATATGTGCTGGACATTTGATAACAGGAGTTTTTTCGCTGCTTTGGATTGTATCACAAGAACTGACTCGCGGGCTTGGATTTCCGACCAATAATTACCAGAGTAAACCTTCAAAAGCACTTTTTTTTTTCATTTTTAAAACAAAGTCGCTTTCTTTTTGCTTCTGAGGAAATAGAGATTCTGGTATCTGATGAATCTGTAATTTTCGAATGTGCTGTAAGGTAATGGCAGGGCGTCGTTCTGCACCGATTTTACTTTGGACAAATTCAATTTTGTTCATTTTCCAGTTGAATAGAAACCCTTAAGCTGATCAAAACAGTCCTCTTATGAAATAAACCTTTCTATCCGTTTGTTTTTTGAAACAATGAAAACATTGCCGAAACAAAAGCAATGAAGTGCGACCCACGAGCTACGCTACATAATTGCGCACATAATTGATATTTCCATTTGAGATGGGATGTACACTTAGCGGTGCAACTTTATGATAAAATCCAATTTGTCATTCGATATAAACCCACTTGTCTTCAAGTTTGGTCGCACAGAGCTAAAATTCCCCGAGAAATGTGTGATTAAATTTCTCATTAGCAAAGTTGCCCTCAAAAACTTTCAAACTATTTAGTCTGGAGGCCATCTTGCTGGAATATCTTTGCATGAGCGCCGACCAAAAATGGGGAACACACTGCCACAACAGAATGTTCCCCCTATCTCTGTCTCGTTACGACTGCTCCTATCAATCCATTCATTTGGAGATAATTAAAAAGTTGCCAAAATAACAGCGTTCAAATCTGTGGGCCAGAGCCATTAAAACATTTTCTCCCTCTCTCTGCGCTGATGCAGCTGCCAAGCGAGGTGACACTCCAAAATGGCCAGCTGTTATCAGTGCACTCCACACCAGTTGGTCTCAATGCTTTAGAGAATTTGTTTAATAAGATTTTTTTTTTCCCCCTAAACCCGCCATTTCCTTCCCCTTTACCCGTGCCAAATTTGCAGGCATGTGGGGATAAGGGAGACCAGGAAAACCCAGGCATTTAAGCGGCGTTACTATGAAAATGCTGCAAATCCCTCTGTCTAATGAGTTGTCAATGCTATCAGGATAAGAACAGCGCAAAGAGTTGTTGCTGGTAGTTTAAAGACGGACTCACCTGCTGTCTCAACCCAAAAAAGCGCGTGTGGTCACGAGCATAATGAAGCGAAGCAGCACCAAACAAGATCCAAGGACGTATTCTCTTTGAACTGAAAGGCCATTTAGACTAAGAAATTAATGTCAGAACGCAATAATTGTTCTGACTAGAAAACCCCTGAGGTCAGATTGAATCAGAATAAAGTAAAAAGAAGGAGCACTCTCTCATCACACATTTCTCACTGTCACGCTTGTGGAGACTGTTACTTTGCGTGACTTAAAGCCAAGAACATTAAACAGGCCCTTAGCAGATTTGGGACAGCACTGAAATGGAGTTGACCCAATCAGCAGCAGTTCAGAATGAATGAAATGGTGGAAAACTCTGCCAGTGTCAGGGATTGCTAATTAAAGACGTCCATCAGTGGGGTTGTTCCTGCCAGCACGTCCGCCGTCGCCGATAGCGGCTGAGTGTCACCAAAAGTGTTTTTTTTTTTTTGCTTTTATTATATTCCAAAAGAGACACAGTTAAAGTGTAATTAGGAATGTGAGTATGGGCAGCACACATCACACGCACAGGAGTATTTGGCTGCGATTTTCTCGGCGCTCATGTCAGGCTTTAATTACTTTCCAGGGAAAAAACCAAACAAACGCACAAATCATGCTAGCAAATCCCTGCTCCCTTTACATGATTCCAGTTTCCCCCCCCACCCGCTGCCACTCGCCCTGCAGCGGGAGCCGGGGCGCTATCATGATAAGTGCGTTCACAAAAAATAACGTCGGTATCACTTGGCACAGACGCCGAATTTAATTTAGGAATTTTTGGAATTCTGACCTGACAGACTGAGATAAAGCAATCTCACCTGAACACCCAGCAGATAATAGCATCTTAAGGCTCACTCACTTAAGGTTTTAATGTATTTACTTGGGAGCTTATGTTATTTACATTATTTCCCCTGATGTGAAGTGGGCAAATGTCTCTGTAATTCAGTTAATTATCCACCTGAAAGTAAACTTGAAGCAACAAAAGTGCTGTGGCTATTGATTATTCATTGTCTTTAGTACCATATTTCCAATTGTTCTGCGACAGCTTGGCTGTTTTTCTTTTTTCCCCCCCTGGATGATTGTAATGCTGAGTTTACACCATGTGGCTTCACAGATAACAAGAACCAAGACACAAAGCTCCAGACACAGTTCAGCAACACAGCGGGCTGGGTGGCCAGAAAGTGTTGCAGTTTCAGCGGCGTGACACTCGGAACCGATGCGATCCGCGTTGGCCACTAGGTGGAGATGTTAGGAGTGATCGATGCGAGCAAGCTCAGCATAGAAAAATGCAGTCGTGGGGCTGACATAGCAGTAACACCACACTACTGATGGAGTAGAGCAACCAGTGTAATCGTATAGGCTTTGTACACTAAACAAAAATATAAACGCAGCATGCTAATGGACTTCTTTTCTGACTTACAGAGAAAAAGTTAGAATCTCATTTCTATTGCTCCGGTTGAGTCGTTTGAGCTCAACCATTGACTTATAACTTGCGGCTTTAAAGGATCAGATCACATGACTAGTTTGCAGAAGCTCCTTTGACTAGTGGCGATATAACGCCACCCTAAAATGCAGTTTTACTCAAAAGACATGATGACAAAAACAGCAGACAACAGGTTGTTTACATCCCGGATGTTGGCATGCAAGCTAAGACTGTAGCCAGACACTTGAATAACCACAAATCCACAGTTTGAAGAAATAGTTTCATATAGCACAGACAATCTGCCACATGGTGCTCCTCTGACAACGTGATGCTGTCCCACAAACGTCATCAAACCTTCTAGAAACAGTGGAACAACATTCAACAAGTGTGATTTATTACTAACTATGTCCCCACTCTTAATCTGTTGATTATCGTTTCTATTATCGTGCGTACTTGGTTGTTTCATGACGTCCATTCTGGTGTAGAGATGCCGCATGTTGGAATTACAAATACTAGAGTACATGAGATATTGCACTCTTCTAATTTCTTTCGTATAGTTGTGATTGCCATGCTCAACGATGGAGCCCTTGTTCCAGCAGGAAGGCACAAGCTGGTGCAGCTAGTGCTTATAAGAAGCATACTTGGATCGTTGCTGTTGGAGTGTACTATTAAAATGCTTTAATGCTTTCAAATTGCCGAACTAAGCAAAGGGACTCGTAGGAAAATGATTCAGGGAAACCGATCATTTCTCACCGCTGCTGCTTCACAATAAAAGCATTCCACTTTGCTGAGTGTCTTTTATAATGAAGTAGCTTCAAAAAAACACCCTGATCTTTTCTTCAAAGGTTAGCAATAACTATTGTTGTTTAAAGATTGGTTGATTTTCGCAACATTTTAACAATTTTTATTTTTTCCAAACTGATAACTGAAGGTCTTTGATGAGCCGGACAACAGCCTGCAAATCTCTCAACTCCTCATCAAGGTCCTACTGTTGTGTAGAAAAAGTACTTTTGGTTTCACCTTTGGTAAACAGTTGGGCTGCACCATTAACAGAAGCACGAGTTGTAATTCTGGAGCTCATCAAGAAGAGTTTTCTGTCAAATAAAGAAAATAAACATTTCCTGTTGCTGCACAATGGGCGTCGCCGCATCAATCAGGACTGGAATTTTAGGGATTAAAAGTCAAAAATATGAATAAGTCACACAAAAAAAGCCCTTGGTTGCAGTCAGGGAAACATAATGGTTCTGGTTTTTGCACACACATCCACCACTCAGATCTCCCTCACCCTTACTTTTCACTCGCCTTGATTAAAAACACCAGCGCTTCTCTGCATTGACACGGCATGTCGATACTCTACGTGAGTTGCGGATTGATTTCAATGTAATGATAGAGATACCAGAATCTTTATGTGCCATCAGACAGCTTTTCCAGACGCTAAAATAGACTTCAGGGAGGAGAAGTTCTCTCCTGTTTTCCAGTAAACAACGCAACAGTATCAATAATATCAGTTAATCAAGTTAATAAACTAAAGGTCAAAGAGTGCTTTGCTCAAACACCACGCACCCGATTGCAGGTATTTCATCTCTGCCTGGTGGGAGAGCGGGAATTAAACATCAGGATAAATGTCAAGATAAAATTGTCGAAACGGCACTGTTGCTCCTAAATAAAGGATCAAATAAGCGATGCTATATTAAACACGAACCTACCAACAGCAGCCTCGGATGTATAGAAACGGCGAAGAGAGGAGCAGCAAAATTATAAATTGTTTAGTGTGTACTCAGCAAATTATAATAAAAACCATATCAAAGGCTTCCTTCCCTCCTGAGGATACAATCAAAAAATGCAAATGCAAGGCAACTCATATGCTGATGTAATTTAACTGTACAGAGGCAAGCAGATAATGAGAAGAAGAAAAAAAAATAATCCAATGCAAATGTTTCCTCGTCCTGCTCGCGCTTTTATTCCGACGCGCATGACGTGAAACATACTTTACGCAAAGTGGAATTAATTGTCTCCTGGTGCATGGCTTGCAGTCAAATGAGACGCGGGATTATGCTGATTGTAATGATGGTGCAGTGCCGGCTAAATAAGGGGTCAGGGGTGGTATAAGCATGTGCTTTAAATGCATGAAGCCCCAGGAAATGAAGATTGCTGTGTTTTTTTATTGCTCCCAATCTGCGATTTTAATGTTATTGTTATTGTAACCCTCCCACTTCTGGGACATTTAACTTCTTTATTATCTGAGTGCCAGCGCACTTTGACTTAATCACAGACACAGTTGCATTCGTCTGTCGCGCATGAGAACTTTTCAAACTTTTTCGCTTCTACAATTTAAAGAGTCCAAACACACACAAACAAATCTATAGATTGATGGTATCTGTGGTGTGTCGGTGTGTAATAAAACCCCGAGCAGAGATCATTATAGCGATGAGTCATGTTAAAAACAGAAATGGAAGAAGAAGCAAAAACACATTTTTAAAGTCAAACAAGACGTGATCTTTAAAAAAATCACTGCATTTAATGGACGCTTGTTTATAGTTGTGGCTCTGCAGCATTAATGACAGTCATGGAAACTGAGCGACATAAAAATGCAGCTTATTTTTGCGAAGACAGAGAATAAACCGTGAGCAATAAGTCAATATTTAGTTGTAGCTGTACTGTAGATTTTACCGACGTGAACGCTGTTTGATTCCGCTTTGCTCCAAATGAGTTAAGGGAGGCTGTGTATTCCCCAAGTAAAGCAGAAATCAAACATAAGCATGGCGATGAGGTTCCATTTCTGCTATTTACGAGGGAAAACTCTCTGAAATGTGTCGCGGCACAGGACGAACACCTCCACCTCTACGTCCCGACGTTTCGAGCGGTCATCTGACGGTTTTAAGACACTCCGAGAGCACGCTGCAGTATGTGACACTCATTTTGAAAAAAAAATCCCACTCCAATAACTCTCCGGTCAGCATTTAGCATTTAAAGCCACATTAATGTTTTCCCCCTGTGCACCAAATCAAAAGACATCTGGCTCCTTCTCTTTGCCAGGCTGTTCACAAAAACTTGATGTACTGCACAAAAAATTGCAAGATACCAGCACTGGGAACATTTTCGGCCCATATAATACCACTTTACCTTCATGTATACGGTCACTTCCTGTTTCTTTTAGCTATAATAGCATTGATAAGGCAGAATGTGATCATCCTAATATAGGAAGGCTGTAAACTCAAACTGCTCGTTAGCCATCAGCTAACTGATTCTTGACAGAATATTCCAACTTATCGTCACAAAATATCATATCATTGGCTTTTTTTGGGTGAACCAAGTTACTTGAGAACGTGATTAAGTAAAGAGTCGATCTTCCGTCACTTTGGCGACCCACTTTAATGACTCAATTTGAAACTTCATTTCATTTTACAACTGCAATTTTTTTTTCGTTTGGACTGCGTTCACCTCAGTTAAAGGTCAAAAATGTAATTACATCTAAATGTTCCTCCTGTAAAAGACAGTTGCATCTCCTTGAAGACAAAGAATCATGTGGATACCCTCAGAATTTCTTTATAATCATTGTTATTTATTCTGCTCTACTGGTTAGTTCACGATGACACGAAACAACAAGATGTTTCATTATCAAAGTCTGCAGACCTTTTCAAAAACAACTCTTGCAAATTGCTTAATTAGCAGGCACCATAGCTGACTAAGTGGGAAAACCTCGAAACATGCTGTCCTGGTGGCTCGGCTTCGCTCGTCGGGGGAATACGAGGGCGCCTGGAAATGCCAACAGACCCAAAAAAAAAAAAACCCAAAATAGCAACACCTGGGAATGTAATTGTTGACTTATTGGGATTGATAAACAAGGCCAATACTGTGATAAGGTCCATCTAACACTTTACACTGTCTTATCAAGACAATGACCATGTCTAAGCCACGGGGCTGAGCAGATATGCGCGACTGTGTCTCTCTCTTTCTGTGTGTGTGTGTGTGTGTGTGTTTGATAGAACCACTCAGGTGTTCTCCCCGAGGCCTCCCAGATATCATCAGTCATTATCCTCGTCATTCATCAAACACTGCAGGTGCACGTGAGCATGTACTCTCCGCTTCACCGATGGCTCCCCTCCCTTCATGTCTACCTACCTTTTTCTGCTGCTCTTTCACTTGCTTTCCCCGTGGGGCCTTTCCAAATGTAACTCCCGGGAGGCCGGAGGAGATGCAAATTTTGTACAATTCTGGAAGGAGCATGCTGATGTAGTGAGTACAGAAAGAGGGGAGAAAAAAAGGCTAAGTTATAAATAAGAAAGAAGGAGAACTGTGAACAATATTTCAATTCGCGCCTCCGTGCTGGGTCCGCTGCCCTCACCCTTAAGCGAAAATACACCCTAAAACCGAATTAACCTGCATGAGCCCAGCAGGGGGTTTTATTTTTTTGACCTGATTTTAACATAGAAAGTCCCGTCTGTTCAGGGGAACCGCCAACTTTATTAGATATTTAAAACAGCTTTATGTTGTGGGAATGGTTAATCAACTAAACTGAGCTTTGTCATTCCACTTGGACAAGGCATTTGGACTGACAGCGGACGATCCAGGTAGTTCAATGAATAACGATATAAAGTCAAACAATGTAATGAGCTACTTTCATGACATTGACAGCAACTGAAAACATCCAAATAACAGAACTTATTCCTTTTGCCTGTCCAGGGTGTCCCCTGCCTTCACCCTGAGTCAGCTGGGATAGGCTCCAGCCCCCCACAACCCTAGTGAGGATTAAGCGGCGTATAGATAATGGATGGATGGATGGATGGATTATAGATTATACGGTTATTGGTCAGAACAAACTTGGGCCCAACACCCTTGGCGACATGGAAATTGTAACTCAGACGCACAGAAAAAAGCTAAAAGTCTGTCTTCTTAGTTGAAACCTCACAGTTCGGAAATGATTGTTTATCCTCTTACCTTTAACTTGAGCTTACTTTTAATGCCAGTAATTGACGTGAGGTTGCTATATCGGAGAGATGTAGAATCTTGACATTTACATTCCATTGCTGTGCCGACAGCATTTGGCGTAATGAGCGAGGCCAAAATTAGGCCCTAGAACATATCCGCACGGAAGAGTGTTTGCAAAGTGAAATAAGACTCACCAGTCATAAGTTAATAAGGTTCTTTTAAGTGTCATGTTTGGTTTCATAACTCCTCTTACTCCCTCACTTAACTCCAGCTTATGTAAAAAGCCAGTGGGCTGGATTTGTACCGAGAGACTTTAATATGAAAACAACGCCAAAAACATCAACTTATGTCAAATATGTGTCATTAATGTTTTGTCTAGAATCACATGACGGTGGTAAACTAACTCCACCTGTTTGACCTCTGCTCTCCAACTGGCCATCCCTGTTCAAGTTTGCCAACAGATGGTTTTGTATTTCAGTGTCTTAAAAGTGGTGGTGTTTGGTGCTACAGACTTATATTATTTTATTATTATTACATATTACATTATTATTTTATTATTATTACATGTTACACTACATGTTTTCTACCATTTCTGTGATCGTAGGGGTTATTCATCCATTTTCATACATCGAGTAGTGCAATCTCCTGATGCATAGCAAAATATATAAGAGGACCCCAAAGCTGACGTGATCATGTTTTCTACTTACTGTTGTGCAGTCTTTGTTACTGGTCATTCTCTTTCCTCTTCAAGGTTTTTTGTCCATCAGACTTAGTTCCACCACAGCCCCAATGGCCATGGCTGGGAGGTCAATGGAATTTTTTTTACTTATTATGATTTGGGCCACCAACGATTATCAAAGCAAGAGAATGTGTTCAGTGTGATACATTCCGTTTCATAATTATGATTGTGTTTTCTGTTTTTAAAAATCCAGTGCACCTCTTTGCTTTTGTGATGGTAAACGTTCACCCCCATCTCACAGCCCAAACGTTCCCAAATCTTCTCCCACCATTAGATAACGTGAGCTAGGTTGAGACCGTCATAAGACCAGTTTTGCAACAATAACCCTGCTGAGCACAAGAGGAAACACAGATATTTGGTGTATGTGTTTGGCTAAGGATCCAATAGTGTGAAGCTATGATGTGAGGGTTTATGACTGGATGCCTTCAAGGTTCCTGCCGATATGTGATGATACCATAACATAGCAAAACTTCAGTTGATCTCAGTTAGCCAGCTACATGGACAGAAGCTTGGGACAGGTCTCGGATGTGGCTGAACGATGGTCGGCCTGGAGAACATTGTGCTAACTTCTTTTTTAATGTTTGTTTTTCATATCTTAAGTTCAATTATAGCCACTGCTTAGAAAAAAAAATCCACATTTGCACGATGTCTCCAAGTTAACAAGTAATCGCGATCTCTGCATCGGCCAGAATAATCGAGATTTTATCTTTTTTTTTTTGCCAGAATCGAACAGTCCTACTCGTGGCTGGGTGAATCGCTTTATCTGGAGTTTCAACGATAGAAGCCAAAGACATTTTCTGCTGCTCTGTGCCTTTTCCCCCCTCTCCTCCATCCCCACACTTCCACTTGCCTCCAAACTTTCACTGCCAGGGCCACAACACTAGGAGCAGAGAATGTTTTCTCGTTTGCGAGGTTGGCGCCGCAAACTGGTAAACACCAGCCTGTAACAGAGGGGAGCCATTGGTGCAGGCACCAACTGTGATGATTTTAAAGTGGGCGCAGCGCGTTATGACTTAGCAGCATTCTCTATCACCCCCAAAATGAGTTTCCTAAACCTGATATTATGTTGCGCATCTGTTGTCACACACTTTTCCTTCCCCCCACTTTTTTTTTCCTGGTTTGAAGTGGTGTTTGTGTTGTTAATGGGACACTTCCATTCACCCCTCTTTAAATGTTTAATATGACATCTGCGTTCCTTCAATGTGGCTCGACTTATTTCTTTATTTATTTAGTTTATTTTTACATGGAGCCAATCACATATGCCATTAACATTAAACGAATACATCTCTATTCCTTTTTTCCAAACGCCCAGATGGTGACCAATGGAATTGTTCCTCCAAAACAAATTAAGGATGAGAGCAAATGTACAGATGGAGGGTAGAAATTAATTTCTTGCAAATTACATTTCATATGTAGATTGCCGTCACATTAATGGTCTGGTTAATGCCTCCGCAAACGGGGAATAAGAGGAGAGAGCCCGAGCGGGAGAGCGGCGAAGAGGAAATGAGAGAGGGAGACGGAGGAAATGAAAGGAACGAGAGAGGCAGAGGATGAGCGCAAAGCAAAGAGAGCGAGGAGACGATACGCTGAACGCTGGAGGGACACCGAGCTATTGTGCATTGATATGAACTCCGCAGAGGCAATCACAACCTTATCCAGGTGACTCCTACTTTGTTTTATGAGAACCTGGAAGCCGCCACTGCTTCTGCTTGGCACCGGACTTCTCCTGCTACGCCGCACCGTCCAATTTTTTTTTCCTTTTTTTTTTTTGAGCCTCTTAAATCACAGATGCAATACATTCAGTGCGTAAGGGCTGAGATCTGCAGTGAGGTAATGGTGCCAGGCGAAAGGAGAGAGGAGAAAAAGGCGAAGGAGGGGAGGTGCAGGGGGAGGAAAGTGGAGTGTGTGCCTGTGTGCAGTCAGGGAGAGCATGCTGACAGAGCTACTGTAGCATGGGGAGCACTTTTACTCTTTCTGTCAGGATGTCTGCCGCTCCTTCCTTCTCACACATATACAAGCATAGAGTCGGGGAACATTTCCTACTTCACCTCGTTGGAGTTCAGGGCTCAAGCGATCAAATCCCCTGACCCTTTCTAACTACTGCACATGTATAATTACAGCTTCTTTGTGGGGATGCCGAGAAAATGCATTAAGTGCATAATAGCCTTGGATTTTAAGCACCGATTGCCGTTCCTGCAAGAGACAAGAATGCGAAAAGCGCTGTTGTCTGAAATGCGGTAACCTTCAGGATTGTGTGTCAGGCCATTTTCCATACCCTCTGGTTCTGGAAGTAATTTATTTTGTCCACTGGCAGTGTAGGATGATTCACAATTGGTGCACTTCAGTTTAACACAACTGTTCATGTTAACTCTCAACACTTGTTTTTGTCAAGAAACGGTTAATCACGTAGCTTAAAAACGTTTGTCACAGTGAAAGCACAAAATGATGCTGCTGTGGAAACAATGTGCATTTTAATCCACACGTGGATTCCGGGGTCAGCTCGGGATGAACTCGGCGACTATGGCACCGTGTTTTGCTCACGACAAAGCTCGTTTTGAATTCTGTACAGCTCTGAGTCAGGTGTCCGACCGGCTTATATTCCTTAACAGCAGCCAGGGCTCCTGGGTATTTTAGTATTTCGTGCCATCTGCCATGCCAAACTGAGGAACAACACAAGATTTGTCAGAAAATAAAGTTAAATATATATCCTTCAGTGTTCATTGGCTTGTACTGAGGATGCACAATCAATCGGATGATACTGTGGGTGGCAAATTGCTTGAAAACCAAAAGCGGTGGCTACAGATAGAGAGGGGTGGCTGCATCGGAGCCAAAGTAGCGCATATAAGGAATTGATTTTAAAAAATAACACCACAGATAATTGGACAAAATGATCCGATAATCAGCCAAACGGATGATCTGTCGACCCCTCATATTCGGAGTATTTTCTACATTTTTCAGATGGTGGAGAGAAACGACTGTGAGATGAAGATCGACATGCATCAAAGGTTCCCCTTCGAGAGTCGTACTGTAGCAGGTTGTGATGGAGGAGGATTGACAACATCACTAAAAATCAAATTTAGAAATCAGACCTAAAGGTGAGGAAAAGAACATTTAGAAACTTTGGCAAATCTGTAAAGTTTGCAGTCTCTCAAACATCAGCTCTGCTTTGTAGAAACAAAAGTCAGTGGTATCAGTGGGGGGTTTTTGGGGGTATTTTTTTAAATACTTGAAGCAGGCTTTGTTTAGAATGAGATGTATTCCCTCTAGTTCTTAATCTGAGCCTTCCAAATGAGCCCCATTATTATACAGACGGATGGAAATGAGCTAATTATTTCCCCCAACTAATGGCCTCACACCATGCCATATTAGGAACTGCACGAGCAGAAGAGCATCAGAGGTCTTCTAAAATACTGAGCACGACACTCAGTGCTGCATTTATATCACAGTTTATGATGACACTTAAGAGTTGAGACTCATTGATTAAATATAAAATATAAACGGTCACCCAGTTTGGACGACATCAGCACATGATTCCCACACGTTCAGGCCAGCAGGAACCTCCTCCACCTTCTAGTGGGACAGAAGGCACATTATCCTCCCTTCTAATCACTGATGAACAGAAAGTAACACCAGTAAGCGACCTGTTGCAGTCGTGTCAACAAGTGTGCCTGAAGTCTCTACTGAAACCTACAAAATGGAGTTTTGTACTAACATATGGAGCAGCAGCAAACCATGATCCTTTTCCAAACCTAAACAAGTGCCCAAAAGGAACTAAACACCAACCGACAATGCAAATGAACACAGGGTGGACAACGGCGAGGGAAACTGAAAATCAAAACAGGACTTGAATGATATGATAAAAAATGTCTGACGTGGGAATCGAACTCAGGACTCCTGGCTTAAAGTCCGTTTACTATTTATAAGTGCAAAATCGTAGCTCGAGCGGCAACCGGGTGCCCTTTGGCAATTGATGCAAATAATAATACCTCTGAATTACATTTATTTACACTGATTTTTGTCAGTCAGCACCTAAAAATGATGATATATGTACATTAACAGGCTGATGTTGACAGGTGGTGCAAACCATCCAACTTTCCTGCCTTGTCATATAATCCCGAAACAACTAGTTAGTTATTAGGTGCACAATACAGATATTAGTCCTGTCTCAATGTATGGGAGCATAGATATATATAATAAAGGCTAGATGTCTTGTCCACACTGTCGGCCAATGGAATCGCACAGCCACACTGGCGGCCATCTTGGTACAGTCTGCTTGCTCACCCATAACATTGTGTTGTAGTGGTGCATGTACTTTTTAAATAACCATAACTTGCTCAATTTTCTACCGATTTTCCAACAGGTTGGTTTGTTATAAACGTCAGAGGTGTAGTTACAACACTGCACTCATGGATAATTATGTTACACTCTCATGGCCAGCAAGAATTAGTATTTTAATTATTTTGTGTTTTGTTTGTATTTTGCTAATTTGAGTTGTAGCCACATTAATAACATTTGTAAGAAACCAAACTGTTTGTAAATCCGTCAAGATTTCAGCAAGATAAGAGTATTTACGTTTGTGCAGATCACTCGCCTTCCTTCACGTACCACAGGTTCCATCAGAGAGCTGCCCCGGGGTAAGATGGTCAAAGGGTGAGCCTGTTTAAAACACCGCCTTAAGACATCTAGCCTTTATTATACAAATCTATGTATGGGAGTACAAAGACTGTATTACATAGAATAGAATATTTTTCATTGATCCCCCATAAGGTGATATTGACATGCCACAGCAGCATCCAAAAATATAGAAAGAAAGTACAAGACAATAACAATAATTAAGCAATATGCATATATGTATATAACATATATATATATTTTTTTTCCATATATTTTTCCATATATTTGCACACAACAGAAAGTATGAAAAGAATTTAAGCATAAAAGAATCTGCATTAATAAAAAAATCTAAATGTACAACTTGTAAAACCTCACGCTGTGTTTAATTTCATATTCTTTGTTCAGACTCGTTGGTGTAAGAGTAGGAAGATTTCAATCCTTTTAAGAAAATAGGCGTTCTCAGTTGCGCCAATTCCTATTTTAAGCCAGTGTTTCTGTCCAGTCGTGGCATTTTCAGTCTTCATGTCTGCTCGATATGTGGGCTGAAATTATGGCTTCTCAACTTTAATTCCATCCTGTCTCGGTATACAGTCAAGCTGCACACGTGTACTATATGGTTTGACAGTAAAGTTGACAAAATATGGGAGGCGGGGTATTAAAAAAAACAACATCTTTGTCAACTTTTTTTTCCTTCCAAGTTTTACTTACTGTCTCACTCCATCATCCAGTCCTATTAAGGTTTTTAGCAGTGCTTTTCCAAGACCGCATGCTGTACAAGAGCTAGAGTGCTGTGCAATTATCAACCTCTCTAATGGTGTCCTCTCTCACGTATGGCCTCAAAAGGCTATTTTCTGTTAGTGGTCATAGAGGGGGGAAAAAAAAAAAAAAAAAAAAGACAGAGCAGGCCCACTTCAGTGAAGAGCACAAGAGCTTGTACACATAGAAATGGAGATAAAAACCACAGGAACTCACCGGTGGATTAGAAGAAGCAATTTTCCGCACTACTTTCAGAAATTTTTATCAACAAAAGAACAAACTGAACAAAGTGGGCTTCGTTCCAGGAAATAAAGGGAAAAAAATAAATAAAGAATGCCGACCACGTGAGCGAAGAAATCGGCCTTCAGAAAATGGATGGATTATAAAAAAAAAAAAAAAAGTAGAACAAAAAGCAACGTTTCTGATCGTCTGAAAATGTAATATTTACCTGTGAACACTGACTGACAGCCGCATCTGAAGGATGTCGGACAAAGAATCCATACACGGCGCATCCATGAATGGCTTTGTTGAGGTTGATTTCCTCTGTGATGATATTCTTCTATCCCAAGAATTACCCTGAAAATCAATCAAAACCCACGACTAATTAAACCCAGAATGAAACTAGAGCTCTCCGGATTTACCTTTAATTATTATTTATTAGATGCTGATGCGGCGTGGTGTTGAATTAGCAAACAACAAACGGGGAGAACAAACACTTCTCACAAACACGCGATTGGCTTGATCAGTGAAGGACGGAGCGGATGAGGCCTTCATTTTCGTCAGCCGCCTCGCAACAAGAAAGGCTGTCAGAGAAGTGCAACCCCCCGATGATTCAAGCATTTCAATGTAAAGCACAATTAGTTGATTTTCAATGAACTGTGCCATTATAGAGAAATTGCCATGACTTGTTTGTGTAGCCTTTGATCCTTATCATCCAGAATGAAGAGTTTCCTGCTTTTACGCATTGATTGCAATTGACATGGACTTTTGTTTGCTGTTTTTTTTTTCTTCTTCTTTCTTTTTTTAATTGGCAAGCGCAAATAAATAAGCATAATAATCTCTAGAGACAATGGTCTCACTACAAAGTCCTTTCAGTGGCTGTTCTGGAGCTTTATTTATCGTAGAACTCGATCTTAATTAGCAGTTTGAATTGGCTGAAATAGACTTGATCTGGTTTTTGAAGTTTCCCAGTTTTGTATTTGTGCAAGTAAGCATCACATCCTGTTTTGAGAACCCTTTATTCTCTAAGTATGCATCCTATCCAGGCTTCTGTCTGACTCATGCACACCACTAGATACACAAACCAAGTGATAGTACCCACAACTGACTAGTTTCCACAACACCATGACCACCCTCATTTGCCGTGGCAGCGGCGCTATTGTTTCCCCTGTTCTCACAAAATGGTTCAACTGTGTCGCACAGCTGGTAAAAAGGATGCCCTATCTGGACGGAAATGTTCTCCCCACTCGGGGTCACTGAACTCCATCATGACGACCATTGCACCGGTCACGGCTACACAGCTTCATCCACTTCTTCTACGGGGGTGACGGCGACATCGGTCAAACTGGTGAACGAGTTTAATATTTCTTGTTGCTCTCGTCTCCTGTTGCTGGCAGTGAGATGAACGCGCCAAATCCACGATGCCTCACACCAGACCAGCTGCAATTGACTGATTTTATTTAGATTTCTTATTACAGTGGTGAAGATTGATCGTGTTGACCATGTGTAAAATTTGGAGTCAATGGTAACAATCGTTTTTGAGTAAAAACTTCTTACTCGTGTCCATTTTTGCATCGTTTTCCATGTGCCAATCTGTGTTTTAAGTGCCATAACTTGAGAAATAATGTAACCAGACGCCTGACATTTTGTCGGCTCATTGATATGCACATATATTATTCAATGGTACAACTTTGCTTTCACTGATTAATACAAACCAGATAAAGGCTGGTGCAAATTTGGCCAAGAAATGTCCATTTTCATTTCTTTTCCAATATTCCACCAACTATGAAACCTTTATTTTTCATCTTAAGATGCAGAATTTACTCTTTGTCCTGTGATTGGCACCAATGGGAACATGGTGCCAGTCAGAGGCATGCTTTATGAGGAAAAAAATATGAAAATGATGTTTTTTTTCCCCCAACATGGCCAATATTTAAACAAGTATGTTTGGAGAAACCACTCGGTCCCAGCTGGGAGAGTTATATAAAAGATATATAACAGAAAAATCATGGTTTTCCAACTCATCGTCCTTCAAATAATTTTATGAAAAGTCGTACCAAAAGAAATCATGTGTATACGTCAGGCATATTTATATTTATTGGCTTCTGACTTCTTTCTCAAGATCTGTGTTTTAATTCAATATACCCTTGTTAGCAAAGAGTTGGGAAAGTTGGTAGCAAGGAAACAAAAGTTGACGTGACCCCACACACTTTAAGAACTTCTAACTCAAAAATTAATGTTACCTATGACCCCAGATTTTACCGAAAAACATATGTATGCAAAAAAAAACCGAAAAAATAAGGAAGGTCTGGTGTCGACACTTTTTTCAAAAAGTTGGTGAAGTGAGGTGGAATGACGGCAATGCAATGTTACCATTTAACAGCACTAAGTTCACCGTAAGCCCTCGTTTTCAGTCAAATGACTCTAAGGTTAGGTTGACTGGTATAAGAATGTCAGATTAAATTGCCTGTTTGTGTGTAAACATCACAGGCGCCTGCACATGAATGCCGTTATCAGTAACCAGAATATTAGTGTTTGTCTACGCACTGGGATATGAATAACCAGGTTCCTCTGTACTCCATGTAAACATCCCAAATGTGATCCCAACCACGATAAGCCTCATAACCAGGATACTGTAAATATAGTCACGTAATAGAGGATTAAATTACAATTTTTTCTCCCCCTGAGCCTGACGAGGACTTCTGGTCCCCCGTTTTTTACTCATGAGCTGCCAGAAAAGGTACAAAACACATAATTATTAGCCCTAAAAAAAATGAATAGGTAGTTAATGATGCATTTTGTAATAGCTGGTGCAATCATTTTCCCGCAGCTCGTAGCATAAATATGCAGCAAAACATGGCTACAGGCGCAGCGGATGCTTTGAAATTTGAAGCTTAACCCCCGCTGTGGTGGTAGAACAAAGGTCACGGGGTCTCCAAAATCAACAGTTTGCTCACCCTTTCCTCACAGCAAATGTTGTATCCGAATGAGCAACGGGTCAAGAGATGACAGTGAAAAGTTTGGTCTGATACCACTTGAGAAAAGGTCTAAGGGTCACCGAAATCAATAAGTTCCTTCCACTTGGTAGCATGAAAAGAGGGAGTGTCAGGTGGCCACAGACGAACGGCGAGGCAGAGGTGACTTTATAAACCACGGTGGAGGTAAATGAAAACACTCCTCCGTTGTTTTTCCTGGGCTGGAATTTTAATTCCAAATGTATGATAACTTTGAGGCAGTAGTGTTGTTGTGAGACTTTGTGGTGCTTTCACCTTTATCTGGGGAATTTGAAGTTACAGGATTGCGCAACAGTTTGAAAAATCCACATCAGTCAGTTCAGTTCTGCTGGTATCAGTGCCATTCATGCAGACTCACGGGGTCAGACATACCCTACAGCCTGTTTAAATAATTACGTCTGGATGAATATTTATGAAATATGTGAAATTAATGACACTTTAAGCATTGCCACCTGTAGACAATGTTATGAAAAAGGATATGCAATAGCACAATATTATCCGTGTGCAGCTTCAGTGTTGCTTTGTTGCCATTTTTGGCGTCTGTTACACTTTTTTTTTTTGCTCATCTTTCACCACAATATTACACCTCTATGGAAACTTCACAGCCATCGCTAGAAGTAGAGAGAACTCTTTTTTTTTTTTGTGCAGTATACCAAAGTTAGAACGCCATAAATCATAAAGAAACAAAGCTGAATGTCTTTTTATTTTACAAAAATGGGAGAAAAAAACCTGGTATTAAAATGTACAACATCTCTCTAAATGCCAACGGTCACCCGGGCAACGGGCCAATACTTGAATAATATGCTTACTCTTCAAACTGGAG
>NW_007580025.1:0-44755 GCF_000690725.1 Stegastes partitus
ATGGATGGATGGATGGTATTAGTTTGTTCTGGGGTAACTGTTGTTATGCTGATATTTCTGCATATGTTAATGAACTAGTCTAGTCTTTTGGCTCTATTGAACCTCAATATTTAAAGGTATAGCGTACTGCACATTCGTTCCCATTCCCTTGTCTAATGTGATCTATGGAAGTATCTAACACCTTGACTCCAACATGCACAGACACACAGATGCAGAAGTTGAATAAATATAACCCTGCCTTCATACCAGAGGCACACACAGATGGAGCAAGAAACTTTTTTTCTTTTTCTGAACCCTTCACAATAATACATTACAGAAAAAAGAAATCAGTCATTCTACGAAAGTTTTGGGATTCAAGAACTTATGCCACGTTTAAGAATTGTTTTAAGACTATTGAGACTATTTTTCACCGGTCCAGTGAGAAACCGTTATTAACATGTCCCCGTTTGATGCTGTATCAGCTTAAGATTTGCGGCTGCGGCTGTGCTAGTTTATTGGATACATACATTACTGTCAACTAACCTGGTGCACTTTCAGCTTCAAGCTTCGCATCCACATGAATAAACAATCTGGCAACGTGAGAGAGGGCCTGCTGGCGCTATCACACTACCGGTTGTGGTAAACAAGTTGGTGGAGGGGAATCGTGACTTAAAAAGTTTATTAAGTTAATTGGATTTTAATGTCTAACCAGACAGACAATGCGTCCTTTCAATACACACCAGATTTCGTTTTTACACATTAAAGCGCGGAAAACACAATGCTGCAACAGAGGAACCAAACCGTCACACTTAAACCGGCAAAAAGACATTAAGATAATCACTTGAAGTGTTTCCTAAACAAACGATTTCAATGACTACCTGCCATTGAGTCCTTTAACAGCTGCCCCTGTTTTCTGCATAGTGTCAGTGAATCAGTCCTCTTTTTTAATTTATCACCATTATTGCCAGACATTATTTGCTAAACAAAAAATAAATATTGTTCAAGTACCATGTGGAGTTATCAATCTTGGTTTTGTATTCAGCGCTATGAACCAAGGCATATTACATGCATCATTAAGGTAAGAACTCAGTGAAATAATATCTATGCACGAATCCAGCCAGAGTGCGTTTCTCTATCAGCATTATTATTGCGCAACTGATTAATTCAAGTTTGCAAGTGCTGATAGCCTCCAAGGCATTGTCCTCTGGTATAGCAGTTGGTATTTTAATTATCACAGTCATTCATCAGTGTCATTGCGACTCCTCAGTAGCACATTAATGTGGCATTAAAAACATTATTTTTCACAAACCAATACTGCTGTTGCCAGGTCTTTATCAATTATCCATCGCAACAAATTACCCAGTCGCGCCAGCATCGACTCTCTTGCTCGAAATTGAAAGTTGTCCTCTCAGGGTGGAAATGAAGGAGTTAAGCCATCAGCGGCGAAAGTAACGGCAAGAGGTGATTGGTGGCAAAAGGTTCCTGAATAGAACCTTCATGCATAAAAGTGCAGGACAGGTGGTTTTCTCTCTGGGGATCGCTGTGTGAACCTCATCCAGTGGTGAATGGGATTGAGCCGAATGTGATTGAATGGGTTGAAACAGGGCCTGATGGTAGCTTTGTGTGTGTGTGTGTGTGTGTGTTAGCGAGAAACATTAAGCTGGCTTAAGCGCCCCACCATCCTCACCCATCCCTTTGATCAATAGCACTGATTGCTCCAATATTATCACCACTTACACACAAACGGACACACACTTCACCCCAAAAAAAAAGGCCTAAACTTGTGAAGAGAGCCTCGTCTTAATTATCAGCAAACGTTAGCAGAAAGCAGAAGCATGTGTGGGTGTGCATTCATGTAGACTGCTGCTTTCCCAGCGCTTCCTCTAAATAAGACAAGAGACGGAGGGAAACAAAGTGCTCTGTTTTTTGGTTGCTACAGCATGGGTTATTGATGGTATATGCCCAGCTTGAAATTATTGGCTCCATATTTGTGTACATAAGCAATATTTTGGATTACACTGGCAATAAATTAAAAAGCAATATATGTGTCATGCATCCAGGCAAAACAGGGAGGAGGGGTGGAAAAAAAAGTCGGCTATAGTTACAAAAACACCAGAGAGATGAATGTGTTTTGGAGTATTTGCGGAAATATTAAAGGCAATGAATCAGGGTTAATGGCAGAAGGGAAACGCTTCAGAATAAATAATAACTGGCAAACAATTATGATGCAACACACAAAAACAACAGCTTAATTTACTTTCAAATGTAAAACATCTATATGTGTCACTGCAAGCTGTTCCCAACGTCCTAAAAGACAGAATAATGATTTAGCTATTTAGGGCTGAATGTGGAGCTTTTAATACCCACAGCAAAGAAAAATGCAAAGACAATACACATGTGTGGGGATGACAAAAACACTCTAACAAGAAACTTTAACTCTGCGACTGATAACCAATATTAGCTAACTTCACACGTCACTTCTTGTGCTTTTAGTTTAATGTAGTTCAGGAGTGTATACTTTGTAAGGACAGAACAAGCCCACGGCTAAAGCTGTTTTTTTCCAGTCGGTTTGAAAAGTTATTCATTACGTTCTTGCCCTATCATCAGCAAAGGTTGGAAACACAGAGCAGCCACATGTCAGGAGTAAATTTTACAGGGACAGAGTCAAAATGTATTCTGCTCTAAGTTAAGCCTGGCAGGAAGTATCTTTGTTGAGCCATCCTCAACAAACGCCACCGAACAAATGCTCTGTTCGAACTATTGGCTTAAATAGTAGGAAGGTATTTAGATGAAAGCCCAGAAGATGAGCTGCTGAGCTCTGTCAAAAAGATGTGCCACTGTGTGCCAGTAAAGTTTTTGATTGTTCTCCTATAAGTTCTTCAACAAAATGAAAGTCTTGATCAGAGCGTCAATTGCAAAACACAAGTTATTTTACGAGATTGAGGTCAGAAAGAAAGATCGGAACCAGACAGGCTGCTGTGGTGAAGATTCGCCGCCAGCGAAGGAAGTCAGTTATTCTGCACCAGGTAGAGCGAGCAAAAACAAACCGACGACAACAAATTTCAGCTTGAAAAATAACAATGTTTCACAGGAAAAACAACTTTGAATAAAGTGCTCTGAATCTCCGTATTCCACGAGGAAAGCAATACAATAAAAATGTTTTTTTGTTGGTGACAACCAACAGCCTAAAAGCAGCAAAAGGTTTCCCCCTGAGGCCATTAACATAAAGCTGAGTACAAAATGAAACTAAAGGGGGAAAAAAGAGATACGGAAATGGACCTTTAATTAGTGAAATCAAAAGCTAATCAACTAGCATTAGCCTTGGAATACTTTTTCAGATTTGTATAATACGTTTTCCCCCCATCAGATAAACTACTTTGTAACACTGGGATGTGCACTGTTATTACAGATATGAGCAGATCCATCTGCTTTTCTTTTCTTAAGGGGCGCTGCTATAGCTCACCTGGTTGAGCTGGTGTCCCATGTGCAGGGCTACAGTCCCAATGTGGAGGTCATGAGTTTGAATCCCGCCCATGACCCTTTCCCACATGTCCTCCTCCCATTCTTCTCCCTACTTTCCTTTCTCTCTCTGACGACACTATCCAAAAAAAAAGGCACAAAGGCCAAAAAAATAACTCAGTAGTATTTATTAAAGTGCAAAAATCTTAAGTGGTATATTATGTGTTGTAATTTCTTGATCGCAGTCGTAGTGATGTCAGTGACCAGTCTCTTTACATCATAAAGATCCTTTTGACAGACAAGAATAAGAACAAGACTAAATGGAAAAAAAAACACAAATATAGCCTTAGCAACTATATACTGTACACACGAACAGCGTCCCTCCCTTTTGCTTCCAGGTTCCAGCTTTCTGCTGTCTCGTTTGGTGAATCAGCGTTATTCATGACAGGGCTACTCTTGTCTTCTCATCTCCCATCTGTTATCACCTGTAGCCTTCCACGATACAGCAACAGTGAATAGTGTGGGCCATTAACCCATTAGCTAATGATCACCGATCGTCAAGCGCCCAACTCAATTACTTGCTAACAGTGCAGTGATGGAGACGTGTTGGTTTGGAATAGGATGCCTAGAAAATCTAGTCTCAGAGCGAGATTATCTCCCTACAATTCCAAGGAATTAAGTGCCAATGGCTCATTTTCACATGCAGTCTTTTATTTTTTTTTAAAAGCTGTATTCTCCATATAGGAACCGTCAGTGCTTTAATCGTAACTTCAGCTGTAATTTTACATTTGGTAAAAGCTGAACTAATAAAATGATGAATATTTATGTGCACCATGCTGTGACACTCAAGAGTTTTCCTCCCAGACGAGGTTGTCTGCTGCTGCTTGCATGATGGGGAAAAGGAGCTTTTACACTTTAGTAAAAAAGACAAGAGAACATTATTTTGTAATACAAGTTTTGTAATCCATAAAAAATGGAAACTTATCAATTTTTTCCAGTTTAATAAAATAAAATAAAATAAAATAAAATAAATCCATTCCGACTTTTTTTGTTTTTTTTACATATATCTTAGTCACTAGATGTGTAACACCATATAGATTTTAAAAAGCAAAAACTGAAATTATACTAATTATATTGCAAAACTAGTCACTCATAAGGAACGAACTAACTTAAACCTTAACTAGCTAAACTCAACAGCCTCTGACTCTAGGACATAATAAGTGTGTTTTCCTGATTCCTGATAGGCCAAGAGCGCTGAAGAAACACATTTTGATTTATAATACGTTTCCCTACACATTTTATATATTGAACATATATTGATGTATACTAATCTGTTTAGATTGTTTTTTACAGTTTTTCTGAATTGTTTACACACAAATAATAGTACTTGTGACACAATGACCACAACATGTAACTGATGCACCAACAAATTCTGCTAAACTACAAGCACAATTCCTGCTTTACACTCAAACTGCAGGTCTAAAACACACTTTTTTCAAAACACTAAACACAATTCACTGCATTTGGCACATTTTTCATGAAGAAAATCTCTTGTTTTCATGAGGAACACACTGTCATTCAAAACTCTACAGTTAATTGCCCTGCTATGCACACTGACTCATCACACGGGCAAACACCTGCCACACTGTTTTACAATTAGAAATCAGAGCTTTAGAATAGAAGGGCAACAAGCTCTTCTGTTTTGGAGCAATGGATGCAAACACTGGAAACGGAGGCATAGCCAGAGGAGTAACAGTAAGAGGACGAGGATGAGGACGAGGACGAGGACGAGGCCTGTAATCTCTGATGAGATCCGAGCCACTTTGGTTGACCATGTAGTCAACCATGGTCTAACAATGAGGGAGGCTGGGCAAAGGGTACAGCCAGATTTGAGCAGGTACACTGTAGCATCTATCATCCGGACTTTCCGAAATGAGAACAGGTAAGAAATCTACTCTCACTAGAAAATTGCGGTACTACATATCAATACAGTACTCAATGAGTCCAGTAGTACAGTACTGCCTGTGGACTGTTTGGCAGGACTGTAAAAATAAAGCATGCTTCAAGTATTTAGGAAATGTATTCCTACTTTGTATTCCTACTAAGTATTTACAGTATTTTACTATTTCTATTGCAGAACTGAAACATTACCAACACAAGGTGGTCGGAAACATCTTCTGTCTCCTGAACAGGAAACTGACATCATGAACATGGTCCTAGAAAATAAAGCTGAATACAAAGAAAAATAATAGAAAACAATGTGATATTTCAAAATACTGACAGGGTAAGCTTATCAACACTGGACCGTGTCTTACGCAGAAATAATCTGAGGATGAAGCAGGTCTATAGGGTGCCATTTGAATGCAATTCAGAAAGAGTCAAAGAATTGCGATATAACTATGTGCAAGTACATCCAATACAATGCCACAGTTGATGCATACTCTCAACACTGTATAAGTTATACATTTTTCAGTATTGTAATCATAATGATTTTTTTTTTACTGTAACTGTACACATTAATTTCTCCTGTTGTTTTGTATGTAGACCACTGTATGTGCAACTTTGTGTTAGTTGGGATCTACACTGTGTACATTGTTATTGTGGGGGGAAAAAATATATATTTGTGTGTTCTGAGTATAAAACAATACTCCAAAATATTGTACAACACACTTATGCATGTACTGTCTGTAGTAAGTGTAACTCTGAACTAAAAAAAAAGGCCTAAGTCATTATAATGAGTGGAGAAGAAGGGTTTTTTATTTATCATGGTGTTTTACATTGAGCACATCAGTGTTCAACTGGTTCTTACAAATGTCTATTCATATGGTGGTTTGTGTGTGTCATTTGAAAACACAATACCATTTGTAGAAGAAATAAGAAATACAAGAAATAACATTGTTTTGAAAGTTAAGTTTCAATTTGCAGGAGAATTGAGGGGTTTTGTCCATGGTGAGTGTGTGTTTTTTGACTTGTGTGTAGAGGTCTGAGAGTATGAGGCATGCGTTCAGGAAATGTGTGTAAACAATTAAGAAAAACTGTAAATGTAACATCTGTGAAAATGATTATCAACAAAAAAGGCCTAAAATTTGGATTTTATAACATATACCTGTTGTACATTTACGCTAAGAGCCCCCTCACTGTATCTGAGTTTGTTTTTTTAATCTCTATGATATAATATATGAGTTAATGTAAAAATAACAAGAGCATGTTTCATAACTTTTCATTTAAAAATCAGAAAATACAGACCAGCGGGCAATCAGCTAAAACCAGGATATGCAAATTGCCAAAAAATTATTATTTTTTTAAGAAGACATTTAAGGAAGAGAATTAGCAAGTCTGATCTCCTCGGCCAGAATGTTCCAGAGCCTCTGAGGGCTGACGGCAAAGCATCTCATGCCTTTAGCCTGGCAAAAGGGACAGCCTGGCCATCTCATTGTGAGCAGATGACCTTTGACGTAGCTCTGGGCCAAATTCTCAATACATTGAAAAACAAAACAAAACCAAAAAACACTCTTACTGGCAGCCAGAGTAAAGATGCTAAATCTAATCAGATGTCCTGCTCTTAGCTGCAGCATTTTGGACAGGGGATAAGAGTGTGCTGTTGTGTTATATATTTGATTACTTCTAAAATGAAGTATTTTACAGAATTAGTCAAAACAGGACAACTTCAGTGACATGTTATTGAAATCTAGAATGATGTCAAATAGCACTACCAGGTTTGATATTGTGTTTATAATCACTATAATATGACATTAAAAAAACAAACACGCTTCAAACAACCAGTTTTAAATTCAATCATGTACTTCAGTAATCATCTACATCAAAGCGTACAGCACAGTGTCACCTCTGTACAAATGTACACATGTGCATTATACTATTATACGATGAAGTTGGGCATGTGTGAAAATAATAAACACTGTAAGACCCAAGACTGAACTGTGGGGTACTAAATACTTATTCTGAGTTAAGAACAAAACAATATTGACCACAACCGTCCTATTTATCAGGAACAATAAAAATAAGTTTAAGGTTCCCGAAATTCCTGCAGACCAGTAATGTTTAGAACATGCATATACTTCAGCTACATTAAAGAGCAGATCATTTGTGTCCCCTAAAGAGCCATCTCAGTGCTGTGATGCTGGCGATAACCAAATTTTGCAGACACTCCAGTTTATTCTACAAACTCCAATAGTTGCTTAGCAACAATATTCTGCAGGGTTTTTGAAATAAAAGGTAAGTTAGAAACAGGGTGAGAGTTGAGAAGGTCACGGGGGTCAAGAACAGGTTTCATTAAAAGCAGTTGAACACTGGCAAGTTTAAAATAATTAGGGAAGTATTCACAAGACAAGGAGTTGTTTACACCTGATAATAAACAAGGGCTGATAAAATGAGGAACTTCAGATTCATATTATCAAGCAGACTGAAGGTAGCTCTCATGAAGGTTATTGTGTCAAGTAAACACTGCAGGCTAATGGGAGAAAAACCATCTGAAGAGACCAACAGGAGCAAACTGGCATTATCCAAATGAGACACGGGGTTCACGGAGGAACGGTGTGTTCGAATCTTACGCTTGACGAAGGATTGAAAAAAAAAAAAAAAAAGAGTCAAGATCACAGGAGGTAGAGGCAACAGCAGTTGGACGATTTACTAGAAAGTTAATGGTGTGACAAAAAAGCCAAGTCAATCATTACTGAAAAAGTCCTTCACTGACACATAACTCAAGTTGTCACTTTTTCATTTAGTGATCTACCCATCAACAGTGCATCTGACTTGATTGTGTAAGCTATTCCAAGGACTGCATTTCTCTGATTTAGTAAAGGCGTTTAAAGAAAAACATACTACGGAAATTAGAGGCACATATGAGCTCCACTTATAGCGTAGTGCTTTGTCTTCAGCTTCTAGTTGTGTATTTGCACGCTGTGGTTAAAACATAAAAAAGACTTCTTTGTTCACTCACCCAAATGTTGCCATCTTGGTGATATGGTTTCCAGTTCCTTCCTGTGTCGCTGTAGAGGAGGCGATACTGCGTCGTCCAGTCGGAGCTGCTGTAGCGACCCTGCGTTGCTATGGCGCTCACCTGCTTCCTGGAACCGAGGTCCACCTGTAGCCACTGGTAATGGTCACTGTCCAGGGGCGACCACCCACCAGCACCTGCAGAGTCAGGAGCATTTTATAATGACTGACACATCAAAGGTTGGGATTTCTTCAAATATCTTTGATCACGCTTTGTTCTGGGAAAAAATAGCAGCAAAAGTGTAAAATGTGTGATAATTTTGTTTTTTTCCCCCCTTTGTTTCTCGACTATATCATATTAGCAAAGATTGGCTCTATTCAGGGCAGATCAGCCCTCAAGAAGAGACAGACAGAGAAGCAGCATGATACCACCATAATGACATTTTGCAAAGAGAACGCACAGTTACAAGGTTATAGCCCATCCTATTATTAATGGCCAGTGTCCAGCAGAGAGCAGGCCAGACATTTGCTCCAAGACAGGCACGAGCATGAGAGAAGTAATGTTTTATTAAGAGCTTTGCATACAGGGTTAGAGCCTGCTGACTATAAAGATGTTTCACACGAATGACAAGTATCTGGTCCTTATTATGATATAATTTTTCACTCTCCAGTGCAGCAGACACCTCAGCTTGTAGAGGACTGGCATTAGTATGTATGACATTTCAGGCTGGATTCCGTTTTAATGTCGGTATGCAAGACATAATGTGACATTTTCTAAACGCTTGGGTGTCCACTATGTCATCCACATAACTGCAGATATGTTCTGGCTTCACCTCAGAGATGCACAGCAACCCATTATTACACGGAGTAAAACGTAATGAGACTTTGCATAGATATGTAAGTAAGATATGTAAATAAGTGAAAATGCAAGCACTGCCGTGCAATCCACTTCATACTGATAGCTACATATGGCTATCTCCGTGTGTTTCTGGCTAAGCTTTAACATGCGCACCCTGGAGTTTATTTTTCAGTACACACACCGGAGTTGGAATAAATAAAATAAACACATTTTTTTTTTGGTCATTCTCAAAATGGACAATAAACCCAGGGGAAATTTAAAAGCAGGGAGTGAAATTATTCGACCTCCTTGTTACCTTCCTGCACATAGCTCAGAAGGCTGTCAAATATATTCAGAAACAGCTCCCAAGTTGAAGGTTATGATCTCCTATGGGTAGATGCACTAAAGTTGGAAAACGCTCTACCAAGGTGATATATTGCGTTGCAGAAAATGACTATCTCTGAAAACATCAAAGAAGAGTGTTTCAATGTCATTTTTCAATGGCTACAGTGTTGACTGTCAGGAAAAAGATGGCTGTTTTTGTTTCCTAATCCACTCAGTGGCAGTCGGTGTCCTTGTGATAGCCCGAAACCTCGTGGCTCTGCCTTTATTGCCAAACAAGCACCCATGCGTCCTCGAAAACTTGCCCCCTTTCACACCTCTGGTTGTCTACCTGAGGCAGGGCCAAACTCCCTTGGACCTCGCAGGTTACATGAGCCTCGGGTTAAATGGTGCAGTAACAAAAGAGCAAGACAACTGTTAGACAGAGGGGAACAAAAATAATGTTGGAAAGGATCCCGCTGACCTACATTTCATCTGCCATTAAAAAATAAGAGAGAGAAAAGAAAGCAAGCGAGTGAGACAAAAAACAAAGAGTGATGCTGTCATTGTCGGCTATGTTGGCCACTCTCAAAGCAATCAACCAGAGTAATAAAAATACAAGAGTAAGCTGTGCATAAAACAGATGTAGAAACCAGTGCATTCTTTTGCTTTGACATTCACCCATATACCAAGCACTAAGAAGACGTATCAGTGCTGCAAACACCCAGGCTGGTGACAGAGTGTGGCTGTCAGATGATTATCAGGAGCAGTGGTGGTGGATGGACTGTGAACTGGCCGTGTCATGACCATGTTTTTGTGACTGAGTTTTTGTAAAGGACACAAATATAGACAAGGCGGCGACAGGCTGAGACCACAAGTCAGAGAAAGCGATTGATTAAAAAAAATGACAGAGAAAAAGAGAAAACACAAACATGGGGGGCAATAAGAGACACTAAGAAAGCACAAGAGAATGGGAGAAGAGCATCAAGTGCAGTGGGAGAGGCATGAGAGATGATAGCCATATGATAAAATTGAGGGTGAGGCTGTTTGCAATGTACCCCCTCCCCTGACAAAAATCCTATATCTTATCCAATTACAGAGCCATTACACTCCAGCCCCGGACTTGACAGATAACCAGGCCCATATCAGTGGAAATGTCAATACCTCAAAAACCCTTTGCAGCAAAGCCATTCCCTTAGGAAAAGAGGGAAAGGTAGGGGGGACAAAAAAGGAGGGTGAGGAATTGGGTTGGGGAGGGGCAGGGTGGTACTGATAAGTAAACAGACAGCAAAAAAATTAAGATTAAGAACGCCGGCCGGGCGGACAATGACCGAGGCGGTGTGGCGCCTTGAACAAGATCGGAGGACGGGATGTCGGAAAGAATGACGAGAAGGCGCGGGTGGCGGGGCGGTGACAAGGTAGGGAAGGAGGCAGAAAAATGGAAACAAGCGAGATGGATGAGGTGAGGAGAAGAAAGGGAATAATAAGAGAGGAATTTATGGCTCTGGGACTGGGGAGACGAGAGAAGAGATGCATGCATATGGGACTGAAAAGCAATGCAATGAAGTTATGGTAAAGAAGGGGATAGATAAGACCTTGAGAACTTGGAAAAAGTAGATAAAACAAACCCATTCGAAGCCAGAAGGGAACACCATGAACAGAGGCTGCAGGTGGGCTAGGAATACATCGAACAGAGAGGAAAGATTGGAAAAGTCAAGGTTGAGGTTAACAGGAGAGACGGAGGAACGTTATAGAATATATGTGCAGTCTGCATTTAAGAGGGGAGATCTCAGCGGCTGAAGTATTTCAGTTCATCGAAAAGTTAAGCCAAGAAAGATACATGTAGCTCTATTTCTGTATCCTCAAACAAAATATCACATGGTGCTATATATGATCACAGTGGATCTGTCCAGTGAAGGCTGTCTTGGCATGTCCTTCATCGCCCAAACCACGTCTTGTGGAAGTCTTGCTAAAGTGTACAGTTTTCTACTGCCGGCCAGCGAGAAACACAGAGCAAGCAGTGAGCAAATTTTCACACATTTTTCAAGGCCACTTAAACTGTCGTTGGTGGGAATTAAATTTCAAATCGCACATATTCTCTTCTTTGCAGCTGAACTGCTTCAGCGAGTACAGTTGCACCACTTGTGCCAGGTAAGCAGGCATCCATCCATCCATCATCTATACACCGCTTAATCCTCACTAGGGTCGCGGGGGGCTGGAGCCTATCCCAGCTGACTCAGGGTGAAGGCAGGGGACACCCTGGACAGGTCGCCAGTCTATCGCAGGGCCACACTTAGAGACAGACAACCAAGCACACTCACATTCACACCTACAGACAATTTAGAATCACCAATTAACCTCAGCATGTTTTTGGACTGTGTGGGAGGAAGCAGGAGAACCCGGAGAGAACCCACACTACACGGGGAGAACATACAAACTCCACGGAGAAAGATCCTGGTGCCCCCACCGGGACACGAACCGGCAACCTTCTTGCTGCGAGGCAACAGTGCTACCAACTGTGCCACCTTGCAGCCTGTAAGCAGGCATTCAAACCAAAAATTGAAAGAAAAAAAAAAAATACAAGAGAGTGCATTGGTATGTGCCATGTCCACACATTTTGTGTTACAGTTGTACACTTCAGCCACTTCACATTAGCCTCTGGGGCCCACGCATTTGTTGCAAACTGTTCCATTCTGCCATTCACAACCGGTCCACCGATGCCCTTGGTCTTGGCCTTTCCTGCCAGAACCTGATTGTTGCATCCACCTTGTATTTTTGCACTGGTATTTTCTTTCCCTCATCTTTCCCTGAATCTGAACTCCCCTTATTCCTGTCCAGTTCTTGTTACTCGATCAGTTACATGCCACTTGTGTTTGACTCTCCTGCCCATAACTGTATGAATGTTTTATTCATAATTTCTTGAAAAGTTCGTTTAAAGCTGGACAAATACAACATTTTTGGGGCCAATGCACATATAGATTTTTAGCAAATAAACAAGCCAATATTATTTGTATATATTCACATCTATATACGAGACGCGTTAGAAAAGTCTCAGGACTGGTGTCACAAAAGATATATTTCAAATCCAAACTACAAACTACAAGTTTTCCCCTTCAAAGTAACCCCCCTGGAGTCTGATGCACTTTCCCAGCCCTCTCTGCCACGCCGCCATGCACTCCTGGAAAGATTCTTCCAGGATCCTTCGCAGCTCCGTCGTCATCTTGATGTCGTCCACATCTTCAAAATGGGTCCCCTCGGTGACCCCCTTGAACTTAGGGAAGAGGAAAAAAATCCAGCGGAGCCAGGTGGGGTGAGTAGGGAGGTTGCTCCAGCACGGCGATGTTCTTCTCAGCCAGGAACTGTCAGACACTCAGGGCATTGTGAGCAGCGTTGTCATGGTGAAGAAGCCACAACTCTCACCTCTTCTGAACGAAAAAAATGCTGCAGGATCTCGTTGTAGACGTGCTGGTTGATCGTCTGAAGGGGAAAACTGGTAGTTTGTAGTTTGGGTTTGAAATATATCTTTTGTGACACCAGTCCTGGAACATTTCTCACATGCCTCATATGTTAGAGTAATATGGAGAAGGGAACATGGTGGGAAGATTGTTTAGTAACTTGCTAAGGTGCTAACTAGTTTGTAATGAACAAACTGACTCTGCACCACCATTTCCTGGGTTTCTTACTCTGCTACATGTGCTGCAGACATGCAGATCATTGTACAGAATGGAGTCGGAGCTGCTCTGCTGGACAAACAGTGTGATGACCTCTAAATGACCTCAAACATATTTTTTCTGCATTGTTTGTTGCATTTTTTTTGCATTAAAAAAATATAGATTTCATACTGGACAGCATGCAATTTTGTTGGTCGAAAATATCAGCTACCTGATATGTTGATTGAACTCAAGTTTCTTTACCTGAACCAGTTCTGAATCTGAGTCTGCACCTTCTGGCCTTTTTCTTATTGTTTGGTACACACTGGTACGTTATGGTGTGTTGCTGATGTGAGAAACACGTGGTGAGTGTGGTTATTGTTAAGAAATGAAATATCAAACCCATGAGTATGAAAATTTATCGGACGATTTATCGGAAAAGAAAACCGTCCAAACTTGTCATGACATTTATATCATAGACAACTCTGCCATGCCTTCCCAAAGCCCATCCTTTGAGCATCAGTGAAGTGGAAAAAAGAAACAGCTTTTTGTTTTTCCTTTCAGTCTGAACATGGCTTAAATGGGTAAATGAAAGGGCAGAGTGATGCTGAAGAAACAGCAGATGAAGAGGAAGGGTGGAGTAAAAGGCATGTTGGGGTTAAAGGGTTACTAAAAGGAACAGATGGGAATGATGGATTGAAGAGTCCACAGAGAAAAGCAGGTTCAAAAGATCGTAAAAGTGATGGTAAGCATTTGGGAAAGATTCAGATTGCTAAAAAAAGAAATGAGAAAAGCGAGCTGTTGGCTAAAGAGCTCAATGTTAGAGGTCATGTGAGGAACAAGGGACACAGATAAAGGATGTGGCCGACCAAAAGAGAAAGTAGAGACCAGAGAAAGCGATGTGAACAAATGCTGTCGTACTTTGGAGGGAAAAGGTGAGGCATGGAAAAAGGAGAACAGATGAGAGATGAGAGGGGAGGAGTGCCAGTTTGACAGAGGTTAGCAGAGGGGGTGAAGAGCGATACATAAAAAAAAAAAAAGTACAGAGGTGCAGTTAAAGGTGAAAGCCGGAGGGAGAAACGGGGGAGAAGCGAGAAGAGGTTGACAGAATAAAGTGGAGATGGAGGATGCTGGCGGTGGGAGGAAAAGGAAGGTGAGCGAGCGAGCAGGAGCATCAGCCAAAGGAAAAAAAGTAAGGGGGAAGATATGGGAGGAGAGATGGGGGAGGGGGAGGAGAGTCGGGGGACTGTCACCATTCTCTCGCCTGTCACACACACAGATGTTCGGGGAGGAGAGAAGGAGCAGGAGGAGGATAAGAGTGCGAACGGAGGGGAGCAGAGAAGGTCAAAGAAATCGCCTCTGTGGAAGAAACAAAGAACGGAGAAGGGAAGTAACACAGAGAAAAAGATCAGGAGATAGAGCTCAGGATAAAGGAGGAATAAGCACAATCCATCTACATTTCTCTCAACTAAAGCTGATAAAAGTCTTGAAAGTACCACACTGCTGACCAAGTTGCTTCACTGACACCGACACTTAGAGCATCAGAGTGTGCTTTTCTAAAAAACTCAACACTGAGGCATTTAGTAGTGAAAAAGCAAAAAATGATTTTCACTATTTTTCTTATAGACAAAATGTAACCGTTTAATTAATATTGAAAATAATCATCACCCAGTCAAGCAGATTGATCATCCTTTAATGAAAATTAAAAAAGGCAGAAAATCAAATCAGATTTTACACACTGGGGAAATTTACTGGTATTGATGACATACCTTTGCAATTTATCAGTCCGTTTCGCAATAGCTTAAAATCTGTACAGGGAGCGCTTCTATCTCGTATGACTAATGCATTTCCATCTCATGGCAACACTCATGCTGGCATTTCAAACTAAGCAGCGTGTTAGAATTCTGATTAATCTGCTAGCTTTAAGCTACTCGCTGAAAATGTCCCTGTGAGGTGCTCTTTAGATAAAAGGAGCCCCCCCTCCATAAAAAAAAAAAAAAAAAAACATTGGCTGGAGTTTCTCCAAGCTTGCAAAACAAGGTTTGTGATGACACTGATAACCCAGCACTGTAGCAGCGGTAGTCGCACACCGTACGCGCTGTAGTGGAATCCTACAGATACCTAAAGTGATTTTGACCACAAACATTCACTTGCACAGGTATGAGAACGCACATAAATGTAATTGTGTTTGTGCACGCACAGGTGAGCAGTTTTTATCAGCTCTTTAGCGGTAGATTCTGAACAAAGTGACCATACAAAGGCAGTTATTCCATTTTTTTCCCTTCAGGAAAACCAATAACAATGAACATACAATAAAAGTCACTGAATGTCATCCTGGGAGTGTGGAGGACAAAGAAACATGTACCAGCAGCAATGCACTGATTAAAGAAAGGCAGGGGGAAAGGAAATCAAACCGGGAGGTGCGCCGTGGGACCCATCGCCACAAATGGCTATTTTTTTTTTTTTTAACTGCCAGCTAATGCAATCGTTGTGGATGTTTTTCTTGTATCACATCATCTCAATTCACACAGTTCAAGAAACCCTGGGCGACGTGTCATTAGGCCACACCACAAGCTAAGATATAAAAGTTCCCTTTGATTGCTTTGAACGTGAATCAAACAATGTTCCACTGGCTCACCAAGCCTCTTTTACCCTCCTCTGTTCGTCCCCAGTGAGGCTGACATATTGACTCCCTCCTCTTTACCTATGTATTCGCTGCAAATGATCAGCGCTCACATAACCCGGACGAGGTTTATCCATGGCTCTCTTTCGCGGAGTGAAAGTGGAAACATTCATACGGTACAGTAGGTAGTGCATCAATCTATGTATAAACCACAGATAGTGAAACAAAATGTGAACTACAGTACAGACATCTATGTGTGTGTGTGTGTGTGTGTGTGTGTGTGTGTGTGTGTGTGTGGGACGAAATGAAGATAACAAAGATAATTGAACTTTTCCAGCTCAGCAGGACAATAGAAAATACGTGGTTAATTCAGCTGCCTGACTGCATAAATGGCTTTTACAGTACTGATGGCAGAAAATGAGCCAGAGGAGAGGAGAAAGGTGAGAAAAACATGGAGAACAAACAAGTGAAATATCAGCAAGAACATGAGGGGTTACGGTATGAATGCATGTGTTAGCGTAAAAGGATTTCTAAAACAGCATGATGAAAGATTTTCAAGCAAAAGAGCAGAGTTGTGAGAATGAGTAATGGAGACACAGCGAGATTGTGGACGAGTGACGAGCAGCCGGTGATAGGCATGACATGCAAAGAAACATGACAGTAGCAAGGCAGAGCATCAAACAAGAGAACATCTTTGCTCCGTCTTACTGTCAGTGTGGGAGATCGTGTGGGTGGGCGTGTGCACATTACAGAATTTGTCTCTGCGCATGCTTGTTTAAAGGCTTTCATGGCTCCGAGTGTGCATTATGTCCGTGTGCGCTCCGGCACACGAGAGAGAGCGTGTGCAAGTGTATTTATCAAAGCTGTCGCTTTTGATACCAAAACCACATTAACAGAAAATATAACAACTTAATTAATTAAGACGGTAGGCCGCCGGAAAAAGAGAGCAGAGAGAAAACAGCTGGTTAGCCCTCTGCTAGTACTTCATCTTTCTGTCATGGAGCAAAGGGAGCGGATGGAGACGGAGTAATTTAATTAGGAGAGGACGGCCATTATCGATGGATGACTGCAATGGCTGGAGACATCAAACAACTTTGCGAGATGACAAAGAGTGAGAAGCAATTCATGAAAAGGGAGGGGAGGAGGGGGGGAAATCTGGTTAATTGTGCAGGAACTCAGAACACAGTCGTACCGAAGTTGTGACATCCTTCGTTTGAATAGGGGAGGACAGAGCGAAACTTTTTGAAACTTTGGAGAAACTTGCATGTATCAGAGTGTGAATGTGAGAGAAGGGAAGAGAAAAAAAAATAGATAATGAGGTCTGAGAAGAAAGAAAGGGGACAGGCTGAGAAAATGGAGTGTGGGATTGAGAATGTTACTGTAGAAAATAGAAAGTGTATGGAGGGAAAATGAGATGGAGAGGGAGAAAGAGGATGCAAGGATGTGATGGAGGGCAGTGAGAGACAAGACAGAACAGAGGAGAGAGGAAACGCAGTAGAAGAGGGATAAGAAAAAAAGAGGCAGGGGGGAAAGAAAATGGAATATAAGGATCAGTGGCCACGTGTTTGTGATTAGCGGCCCAATCTCATGCTTGGCCAAGTCTGGACTGCAGCGACGTGGGCACACACGCATGATTTTATGCACGCAAGGCTATAGGGATATTCACGCACACACACGGTTTACATATTCCTCTCTCACTTTCTACACATAAAAAGGTGACCATTGTTCTGTGTGTGTGTGTTCTGTTCCAAAGCCCAAATCTGTTTTTGGAATATATACTACCTATAATCAAGTGTACTTGTGTGTTCGGCAGAGATGCACCCGCATGGAAACCTGACACTACTGCACAATACAAAACAAACACATAAAGGCCTAATTTCAGTAGTTACATTACTTTTACCAAATCATCAGCCACACAGGGCTTTTCATTTGTCACACTTATCAACTGTCCCTCACGGCTGCCTGTCCTTCAACCTTTAACTCATTGTTCTCTTTTTTTTTCCATTTCTGTGTGTTCACTCTCCTCTGAGAGCCCTTCTGTCACTCTCTCCACACTTCCATTTCATTCCCCCCTCATTTCCTCTCTCCACATCCTCACATCTCCTCTCTCTTTTGCCTTTACCCTCTCCATGTGTCTTCTATTTTAACCTGTATCCACAGGGCATCTGCCTTCAGCTGGCAGCACTGAACACATGGCTGTGTGAGGTGCAGATCACAGCTCATGTGGTTGCTATGTGACTATAGCAAATCTATTTGGAGCACATCGCTCTTTGGCTAAAAGTTAAAGCAGAGTTTCTCAAGCCTCTTCTGGCACATGGCCCTGTCTAAGGTCCAAAAATTCCAAGCAGAGAAAGCGCTGTCAAGTGATGAGAAGCCCAGTCTAACCAAAAGCTATGATAGTCCACAGCACAAAACATGTTATTGTCACCAAAAAGGCTGCAAAATTGGGTGGTGCATACATTTTCTAGGGGCTATTTATAGGACGAGACACGTGACCACAACAGCATAGAAAACAATAAGCTCTGTGTTTAGCATTTTAATCGAAACCACCATCTCATCTCATACCTAAAAAGTAGCTTTGGTGCCTAAACTTAACCAAGTATTTTTGTTTTACTGCACCGGCATAGCAAAGTTCTACATTTGTGTCTAAAAGGGGAGTTCCACTGTATTCACAAGTGGAAGTAAATATATTAGTCAGATGTATTACTCAGCCCATATAAACAGTTGTATCATGTCCTCTGTGGTTCTGAAGCAGCTTTGCCAAGTAGTAGAAAATTAGAGGAAAATTACTGACCTCACTCCAAGTTGGGCATGGACGCAACTAATTTGGAAGTAAAACCTGTTTTTCATCTGGGGGCTTTGAGTATAAAATACGTGGGCGAAGGAAGGTCTGAGATAGTACCGAGTTGCATCATGAGAACTGTATTGTATACAAGGGAGTAGATGGAAAATATGTGCTGCTGGTGCATTGATTTTGTTTTATTTTTTGTTAAAGCTCAGGGTGTGTGCTGTGTTAAAGGGGTACTCCATGAGTTTCAAAGGAACTTTATACTTCTAAACTGTTTAAAATTCAATCAGACAAATAGTCTTAAAAGTGGTTGGTACCTTGTGATGTGATTCCATGTAATTAAGAAACTTTAAACTGATGAAATGTAAAGAAATATATGTTTTTCTCGAGCTGTCATTCCATCTCCCCCCGTCTCTTCGCCGCCTTCTTCCTCCGTATCTCTGCCCAAATAGACCAAAAGGTCTCGGCTGCAAGAGAAGCTGGCTAACCTTTCCCACTGTCTGACACCCTTGAGGTATTCAGGCTCTCGTACTTGAACTAGCACTAAGGACAGACAGTGAGGGGGTGGAAGGATGTGCATTTGGGAGAGAGGAGAGAAGAAGAGTGATGGTGAGAGGCAGGAAAGAGTCAAGACAAGGAGAGGAAGGGAGAGAGAGAGAGAAAAAAGCATGAACAGGGGTCACAGCGGTAGACAGGAATGATTGAGAAGGAGGGGAGAGATGGAAACAAGAAAAGAGGAGAAGATGGATGCAGCGAGGTAAGTGCGAAAAAGTAGGAAAATGGAAAGAAGAGAGGGAGAGAAAGCAGAAAAGTGAGATATTAACAGATTGAAAGAAGATGAGTAAAGGCATGAATGATTGGAAAGGGGCACAGGGACAAAATAAAGTGTCAGAGATTTTATCAGTCTTTTTGTTTTTAAAATCCGGAGGGAGAAATGGCGCCGGCTTGATTTATGCTACTGCGAAAGATAATGGTTGAAATAACAAAACAAATCTAGCTCATAGTACAGCTAATTCAATAATGATGATTGCAACAGCTCAAACTGAGCTCGCTTTTAAATAAGATGCTGCGATGCAATTCTATAAATAAGGCATAACGTAGCAGCTTGTGAGCGATTGTGTTTTCCAAACGAAGACAAAACGCATTTAGTATTGTGATAAATGGCCCTATGGTAAAGAATCGGTTACAGTTTCAGGAGTCGCAGAGCATTTGCTGAACACATCTTTGAAAAACATACAAATACACCTCCTTAAAACCCACAGAGTTGCCTGTAACAAACTAATAAAATGTGTCACCCGTACATGCACATACATGGATCCTGTCAATCTCACAGATTGCAGTGAGATGAACAAGCAGGACAGACACTCGGACCAGCATCCTGGTAACTGGCTGGTGTACAGCCGACAGCCGCCTTGCCGGAAAATTGCTATGGCATCATTTTACCTCTATCTCTCGCTCACACACAGAGACATGAATGCACACCTAGAATTGGATGCACACACAGTCGCGCACACACCTGACACACACATGCCTATAACCTAAAACTCTAATAGCTGTCAGCATTCACAACCCAATGTGCTTAGCTTAATATGAGTGGTGTGTCCCATTGATTTTGTGCCTCCCCTGTTCCATAGCACTGGGAGATTGGAGTAGGTTGGCTTATCAGCACATACTCATGCCACTGACGGCACATTTGGCTGCCAAATGTAGCAGCTTGGAGGGACTCCTCCTTATGTGTAAGTGGTGGGTACCATCCTCTTTTTTTGTCAATGCGAGTGTTTCGAAATGCTCGTGTTGCTGTGAAAGTATAGGGTGCTCAATGTGTAGACTTGTGTTTGCCATGCCTTAGGGTGTTTCTGTGAATGTGTACATGAGTCATATGGGAGCTTAATTGGTTGTTTACTTGTTTTCTCATTCAGAGCGTGTTCCAGGTTCGCCAAAGCCATATCTCTAAGCCAAGCTGAGCTGCTGGACGAGATGGGAGGCCATTGAGAAGGGGGAGAATCACCTGGAAGTAGTTGTGGAACATCGTGGTAAATAGGATGAGTTTTTTGTCATCTGTGCCACATACAATGTCCTTCGTTCCCGTGCAAACATACACCTCTGGCTGGGAGAGAACGCTGCCTGCCGGCTCTGTTTGGTTCCTGTCAACCTCAGGCATATATTGGCAGTTACCGAACACAAGGCAGATACACCTGGCGCCACAACAAAGCGCTGTTTGGCAGCTAGACTCAAGGTTAAAGAGGAACAACCAATGCTATGCCTCCGAGTGCCAAGTCAAAACCACAACAGCTAATATTTTTTTTTGTCTGAGAGGGAGAGAAAGGTAATGCAAAGTCTTTGTGTTGTAAGTCAGGACCACCTGAGGAAGCCAGAGACTGGAGGATGTTCGTCAACTTAGACCAAAAACATCAGTTTTCCCGAAACCATACCTCATCTTTTGGTCCACACTTCAGCATTGTGTCTTCATTGTCAAGTTAACAGTCCCCCTGGTAGGATGCTGTGGACAAGGTAATGAGCAGAAGATCCTGCGATACACCAACCTTACAGTAGAAATAACGAATCAAGGCTGGAACGTCAAGGTGTGCCCAGTTGAGTTTGGATGCAAGAGATTTACAGCCTACAACAAAACTCCCGAAGGATCAGGAATCAGAGGGCAGAGCAGCAGGAGGACAACAAAGACCTCAGAGCAGGCTGCCAAGTGAAGCATTCATTGGCCATGACTGAAAAGGAAGTGAACCACCTGGACCAACAACTGATCACCAAAAGAGAAAACGTGGCTGTGGGATACACACTCAACCAGGATCGGCATTTCCTTCCAGTAGTGATCTTCACATTTTTGTTTAAATATGTATATTTATATGTTATTGTGTTTCTACATATGCACACAATATGTTTATTGTATGTACACATTTTTTGACGTGGGCAACCAAGGAAAACATCTGCACACCTCTGTTCAAACTGCTCTACCATTTTATCATACTACATTGCATATAGTCTACTAATCATTACCTCTGATTCCCACAGTAGAAATGTTGTGTTTAAAAAAAAAGTTAATGACAATCCTACCTTCAGAAACTCCCTTTACAGCAAAACAAAGAAGAATTTTTTTAAAAATGCGAATAGAATTTTACAACACAGTTCCTGTTCTAGTATAAGAATTTAATAACCCTTTAATGCAGAGCGTCTTTTTGTCCTTTCCTACTTCAGATTCCCTCCGGTTAACAAGCTGAATAACAAGAAGGTGACCCCACCCTCAAAGTCAGGAGTCACAGCTACTTTGACATCTACTGTATGTACCAGCTTCTGCACTGTTCATACCAGCACTGCTCCCATCCGTTTGGCACATTCAACTGTAAGTCAGCATGTGATGGAATCGGTTTGTTGTTTATTACAGTGGTGGTTTTGTCAGTCATGTAGTCTGGATCTGGATCACAGAAAAATGGAAACTGGGTTTCACTAGAGCATGTTGGGCTCTAATTGCATGTTATTGATTTTGTGCCTCCCCTTGTTCCATAGTGCTGGGAAACTGGAGAAGATTGGCTTATCAGCACAAACTCATGCTATGGATGGTACATTTTGCTGCCAAATGGAGCTGCGTGCATATAAATGCAAGTCAAACACAACAGGCAGTGAAGGAGGGAAAGAGATGAGTGGTGTTTTACAGTAAGCTTATTCACTGTTAAACAGAAACAGTAACAAAGCTGAATATATTCCAGCTACCGGCTTAACAATTGTATTTTTAGAGCTTGGAAGTTAGCACCATCAACAATTCATTTAGTTTGCATAATGAATATTAAATTAAACTTCTTACTTAGGAGGTCAGCAGATCTGCCTTGGGAGAGAAAATGTTAAATTTTTTAGTCCAAACTGATTTGAAAAATCTTGAAGTGAATCTACATATTAGCAGGTACATGTACCGTATACTGAAACACTGTTTCACAGAACTAATTAGAACAGATCTAGGGGGAAAAAAAACAACCTTGTTTCAGTGCATTTCTCAGTATATCTACTGTATATTGCAACTATTTTCATTTAATTATTATTGAGGCTGTTCTGTACAAGATAGTCTGTGCTTTAACCATTACATGCTCCCCAAGGACCTCTATCCTGGACGAGACTGAATAAAAGAAAGGATGTCACGGAAAGACTATAAAAACTGTACATTTACACTCCATCCATTATCTTGAACAAATTGGCCTTTGCATATTTCTCTCTTCATTCTTTCTTTGTCCCTTGCTGGTGGGTGTCATTATCACAGAGGGCGCAGTCCTATCCGCTCTTAGCAATAATTCTGTTGGTATGATTAAACACACCAGATTACCTTGCCTTTATTTGCCAGCGCTGAGCTCCGTCGCCTCAGCTGTTGTGTGACTATATTAGATGGAAAAGTATGAATTATTAATTGTATAAACATAGAGGGGTGTAATTGTCTGTCCCTATCTCTCTTTGCTGTGGACTGATGTGGAAATGAGCTTCAGTCTGAGTCGCTGAGATAATGATTGAAACAGAGAGAGGGAGGGAGGATGCGCGGGGGGGGAAATTTTAAGAAGTAAAGAGAAATGAAGAAAAAGGAGAAAAAGAGGAGGAGGAGGGATGGAGCAGCTGTGCAGCATGTCACTCTATGAAGGCTAAGACATTTATCTCACAGTGTGTCATCGGTAAAATCATTCATAAGGATGTATGGACATGTACCTGAATTAGATATTTACTTTGTTCTCTGTTTACAGCATGTGTGTATGTGGATCCCTCCACAGCGTTTATGCATTTATGAGCATATCAGTGTGGGGTTTCTGTGTCGATGTGTGTGTGTGTGTGTGTTTACCTCCTCTCCTGTTGAGTTTGGCATATCCAGGTGCATACCCATTGGAGAAGACGGACGAGCTGGTGAAGGCTGTGTGGGGCAGAGAAGAGGCTAGAGCCTCATCACACTTCTCTGTGGAGAGGGAATGAATATGAAGACAGAAAGAGAAGAGGATACGAGACACAGAGCAGGAGAGAAACAGGACAGAAAGTTGGAAAAATGAAGGGCGGGATGGGAAGAAAGAGAAAATGACAAACATTAGTATATGCATAACATGTATTTCAGGGAAACATACATTCATTCGCCTCACGGAGAGTCGATAAACTAGTTCGTAGCATTCTGAAGTGTTGTATTTTTCACATGGTTTTGCTGCATTGTCTAAAAAAAATACAAAAACAAAACTTGCTCACAAGAGTAGAAACACAGCTGGAGGTTGACATAAAATGTTTGTGGGTGAAGAAGTACGTCAGGTCAGACAGACTGCAACCACAAGGACACCAAAACATTGTTTAGCTCACTGACGATCTCAAGAGTGTGTAGCAAAAACACCCATAACAAGCAAACTGGCCTTGTAACTGAATGCAAATGCATCCTTGATTTTGAAAAATGGGGGGGAAACACCAGAAATTCAGTTAGCTAAAGTCTAAATGGCCCTTGTCCCATCAAATCAGGCCTTGTAACGTCAGATTTAACAGCGATCTGTCTAATGCTACGATGAATCAATGCTGTCAGTGAAAGTTTTAAATGAACGAGAAAGGGATCTATGTCAATTGAATATAATGACAGCTTAAGAATATTATTTCTGTATAGTGATCTTTTAAAAAAAGACCCATCTTTTATTTTAGTGGAGGGAAAAAAAGAGGTAAATTCTTGTTTAACTTATGTAATACATTCATGGATATTAGTTCTCTCACCTTAATGCTACAATGTTAAATCCTGCTTGTATAATGTAGGTGCTTTAAAAAAAAAAAATCCATTCATTCCTTAAAAACAAGTGACAAATTAATGCAAAATGCAACCGATTTTGGTGGCCTTTCCTGCAACGCGCAACCTTGAATGTAAATGTAATGAGTACACATTTCCACCCCCCTCTTGCTGGATGAACTGCAGACCCAATGACTTGGAGTAGCCATGAGGAAAATAGCAACACCGGCGCTGTAGTGCTGCTCAGACCAACCTGACCTCAGAGTCAACCTACAACTGCTCTCGCACGAAAAGAAAGCGACCGCGGCAGCATATGTATGAGATGCACAAAAACAGCGAAAAATCAAACGGAGCAAATGCTCAGATATATCTTCCTCACACACACAGACACACACACACACACAGATAGCCATTAAGTCTCTCCCTTCCCTCTCTCTCATTCCGCCTCTTTCACTCACTCATACACACAAACACACTCACCTCTTCCAGTACATTAGGTTTCACGCAGAGAGAAATTGTGAATGGTCTGTCAGGCCAGGTAGAGGCAGTCAATAGCTCTCTGTCATGCCCCACTGTGTGAGTGTGTGTGTGCGAGTGTGTAGACGGGAGGCTCAGATTTAGAAGAAACTGGATTGTTTGTTCTCCCGCGCATGTGTGTGTGTGTGTGTGTGTGTGTGTGTGTGTGCAGTGGGTGAGGGTCAAAACCACGTTAGCTTCTTAGACTGGCTTGACATATTAGTTTGTGTTGCAGGTGGGCTCATAAGAAAGAACAAAAACAGACATAATCAAAACTTGTGAATTTGTATCTGCAACCAACTATTAGCCAGCTGATTTACCACCACACAATGAGCAGTGATATACAGGTGGGGGGCATCCAAAGAAATAGGCTCAGGGAGTGTGACTCTATCAGTCCCTCCCTTCTCTATTATAAAAACGTTTTTTTTTTCTTTTACGCAGGAGTGCAATTCTTTCAGAAGGACTTAGGTGAGCCGATGTCACTGGTTTCAACTCATGCCAGCACACCCAGCGATGTGTTCCGGGCTTATCTACGCTTGCAGCTGTGCCACAGGTGCACCTCTCATGCAGCGGCATCTGGTCATGAAATTACAAGAAATCTTCGGGTCATGCTCAAGTGTCTCGGAAATTATTCTTGCACCTTAATTAGCGAAAATAAGATCCTCTATCTCCCGCACACACACACACGCTCTTTTGCACACACAGGCAGCACTATGTGAAAGGGTTTTAGTGATCGGAATATGAAAATATGGTTATGACCCTGGCTAATAATGCAGCACATCCCTTAAAGAGGCAGTATTATGGCTTTGGGTTTCTATACCCTTGAAGACATGGAAAGCATGAATTAGCCTTAACTGTAATGTCTCAGCTTCAAGTGAAGGATGCCAAATGTTTTGCCAAAAGAGCAAACACAAGAGTCTTCATGCAGCCCTGGCAATTGAGGAGCTGAAGAGTCAGTGGGTTGCTTTTATTACTGATGGTTATGTCGCCAGAAAATAAGTAACAATAGGAAAATCCTCAATGTTGCTACACATGGCTAATGTAGCCAACCTTTCCATGAGCATTGATGGTGTGGCCCCAGGCCAGAGTGATGCCAAAACTGTAAAGACAGATCAGAAATTAGGGAACAAGGGCCTTGATTTTCATGTTGCCTTCTGCGCTTTGTGCAATTCGCTGGCAGCATAAACGTGAATAATAAATTGCAATTATGCAAGTAATTTTGGAAGTGGCAAAGCCATTGCATGAAAATGTTGTGCACAGTAGAATGTAGCAAGTTTTGCAGGAGTCTCTTCTTGTTCTGGATCTGAGTCTGGTTCAAACGTGTACAGTTGAAGTCATGTTTTTTTTTGTTGTTGTTGTTTTGTTTATTAGCTGACAATTCTTAAAGGCCTATACCTACTCTCACACATCCTGGGGTTAGGGTACATACATAAACAATGTTATTTTGCCTCATTGTTGCCACTCGCTGAATCAAGGACAGGGGCTAAAACACAGCATTTCCACCAGAGTTTTAAAACAAATTGTGCAGGTACGTATAGGAGGAAAATAATGTGTTTCTGAACACTACAGCATGTAAACCTATTCTAGTGCACCTTCACAACATAATGCTGAACCTGTACATTAACATAATATGCACTCTTTAATGGATTATGTGTGAAAACAGGCAGAGTTAAAATGTTTTTTTTTGGCTGATGAAACGTGAAAATGCACAGCAATAATCACACACACCTCTTGAAACTAAAGTTTAACAGCTTCTAATTGTGATAATGGTAACACCTCCTGAGGCAGCATTACAATATTACTGGATGTATTTCTGAAGTGAGTGCTTACATTTGCATATATTTTGCAAATGTAGCTTGTATTGATTTTGCCATTGCAGTGCATCTGCATGAAGCACAAAACGCCACAATAGTTGACATCACCTGATCTGCATTTGTTCAGTTGTCTTGCTTGCATCTGTGCAGCTTACTTCTGCTGTTGCTGCTAGGCGTGCTGGCTCCTTTAATCTCCTCTCCTACTAATTTTGTAATAATCACTCACATCATGGCATCCATTACCGTGTGTGTTATACATGCATGTATATTCAATATTGAAACAGTATGTCTGCTGGCTTACGTTCTGCACATAACACCCTAAGGGCAACAATTTGACTCAGAGTTGAATCTCCATCATGCTGCTTCGATTCACGAGGGGGCCAACAGCAAATAGAAATACACAGAGACACCTGTCACGATTCGATTGCATTTATAATTAAATGTTTCATTTTCTTGATCCTAATGATGCACAATGGTTCCTTATAATAAAAATGTTCATGTTACTCTGAGATAAGGTCAGGGAACTCAGCAGTTCTCCAACAATGAAAACCAGCTGCTTCAAACCCTCAGCAATTTACTGCTTTTGTACGATGTAGTATTGTGTAACCGCAGACGAATGAATTTCATGTCATAGAGTCTATCTTTAAGAGAGAAAAAAAAAAGATAAAAAAAACTTAAAGAAAGAAAAGTATGGATGTCTTATTACCAAACGTGATGAGGCTTCTTCATTAAAACTGACGATTCCCTGCAGTGTCGCCAGTATTTCAAATCAGTGTTGAGAGTGGGAACCAAAGTCTGTATTGCACTCTGAGTTCATCACAGCAGTTGTTCAAAGAGTGTTCGAGCTCCTTTGTCAAACCCAAAGCACTTCAATGATAAATTAGCGCATTGTCTGCAGTCTAAAGTACAGTACACACACACACATACACAAGCTAGCTAATTCTCAGTCTGTGTGGCTAGATTATTCTATTATGAATGAGAAAAGCAGCAATCTGTGTTTCGTTGTCCTGGGATTTGTTGGCTTCCCTTAAGCATATAGTTAGATGATGTTATAATAAATTTTGTTTGCATTGTTGTGATTCGCGTCAGATCTAATGGATTTTAAGTGTGGTTAGAACCAGCATTTTTCATCTTTAATCTCTACTAATAGAATTGCTGGTCTGTTCGTGATGATGGGAAGATAATAAAAAACCAAGGACACCGCAGAAAGAAAAAAAAAAAAAAAGTTGTTGTAATGAAGCAACTATATTGTGAAATGTCTGAAAAGAAGAAGAAAATCTCTTCTGTGGCTTTCAACATCGATATAATGTTGTATTTCTTAGGTGTATGTGTTGGATTCAAACAATACAATTAACTTTAACCACGTCTCAATTGAATGTATTTTCTATACGCTTTATCCACATATGTGCAATATTTCAACCAATGTGTGATATTCTCATTCTTTACAAGTGTAATATATGCTCTACCTCGCTGTTTACACAAATATTTAGTGTTAAACATAGCTAATATTGCTTTTCTACTTATTGTTTATATTTTTCCTATAATTACACTTATATTGCTTGTATTTTCACTTATATTTTGCCCTTGTTTCACATTGTACTTGTTATTTATTAAGCTTTTTTAAAAACCCGGACCTGAGTACCAATTTTGTACCACAAACATGTAAATGTGAGCTGGCATATAAGCCCGAATACAACATAAACAAATGATTTAGACAACAATCCACTCCCTCTACAGTTGCCATGAATGAGTAAATTAGCTACAGAGACAATGACTGTTTTCTCTGAGAGACTGTAAATGTGTTTATTTCTGTTGTAAAATTGGATATTTTACTATTGGAGTCTATAGGAAATGAATTACTTATGGAGCCTCAAGTGGCAAGTCAGGGGAACTGCAGCTCTCAGCTCTTCTGCGCTGGATTCAATTTTCAGTTCTGGTGCTTGCAGCTTGGTATTTTCACACTTTTTCCTTTTTTTTCCTGCTATTAATTTTAGACCAACAAAGAGTAAAGAGTTACTACTCAGAGTGGAAGACCGTCTTTAACCTTGAGTAGCTGAATTCATAATAAATATACCCAGATATTTTACTAAAGGTCTGGACTTTTAGAAATAAATGGAGCGTTTAGGTGCAGCTGTAGTCTTGATCTTAATTTGAATAAATCTAATATTATCTGTTTTCTTCAGTGGACCAAATGATTATACCTCGATCAACAACTGTAATACACTGATTCATCATTCTGAGATGATTAAATAGCAGCGGTGGCAGAGTTGGTCACACAGGTGTATTGTATGTGTGTGGAAAAGGGCAGCTCCTGTGTTTACCTTGTCGCTAATTAAACCTTGAAAGAGATCTCCATTCCTATCCATCAATTATTCACTGATACATCTCAATGAAGCCAGCTGGTGCACAAACACTGTAGCCCTTAATGTACAGGAGAATAGATCATGATGGCATATAAAGTAAATAATAAAATTAATAGAACCACACACCTGCACCTGTGTTTAAAACACCAAAAATACCGCATGCTTGCTCAGTACGAGACGAGCACCTGGTTGGTGGGAAAAAAAATGTAGAAAACATTCATGAATGCAGACCACATGGTCGTATGCTCGGAACGTGAATGTGAGATCATGGCCATTGATATTTGCCAATGTCTCAAGTGCATAGCAGGGCTTTGTATGTTCAGGTACTTTAGGGCAAGCAAATGAGTACAATATCCAAGTGCAAATGTCAGCCTATTCCCAGGTGACTGAGAGATAGCTTTACGCATGATAGAATGATATGAGAGGAGAAACAGATAGAGGGGCATGTAGGTAGGATAGAAAGGAGATGGACAGGATGAAAAAGAAAAAAAGGAAGACAAAGAATACAGGAGGTGAGAGCAGAGGGAATGGATGCCTTCCAAAGCCTTCTTAGTGACATTTTCAGGTAGGTAAATAACTAGGATGTGGAAAAATAGCAACCAGGAAATGTGTCAGCTGGCTGTGGCCAGGTGGGACCAACGCCACGGAAAGACAGTGTTTGGCCAGCTTGTTCAAAGGGCCTTACATCACTGCCACATCTCTGGAGCTAAAGGGAGTTGGATACAAATAGAGCATAATACATCCAGGGTGAAATTCATGACATCCTAAAGATTAGTTGGCATACAATCACAGATCAGAGCAGCAAAACTAAACTTTGGCATTAGGAATATGGCATAATAACACAAACAACTGTCATGCACAAACTCTTTTAATAAAGCGTAACACCTGCCACATTGCAACCATAAGGCCGAACTCACTGCATATTTTTTAAGTCACCAGATAGGTTAAAAAAAAAAGAAGAAAAAAAGAAGGATGGATTTGTTAAGCAAGTCTGTTACCCTCACCTTTCACACGCATGTTTTAACAATGGGGTCAGTAAGTCAGTCAGCCGATGCGGAACATTCAGTGTTCTTTACCACACTGCCGAGCAGACCGGCAAAAAATACAACAGAAAACTCTGCTATCTTTATTTAATGAATGTGAAACCATTGTGTGAGGAGTTTTGGTATGGTGCTGTCAAGTCTGTCCTCTCAACAACACTGAGTGCTGAAGTTTGGGGACTTGGGGGCTTTTTCTGGACCCATGTCATGAACACAGTGGAAGCTGTCAAAAGTGCCAACAGCTGCATGGAGATGCAGTCTGACTCTCCAAACTGCCAGTGAGTGTGAGAGTCTCCGTCTGTGCATGCCTTTGGTCTCTGGTGTGGCTGGGAGCTGCCTTGGCCTCTGCTTTCTGTTTTCCTTTTTTTTTTTTTTGCCCAAATTCACATTTCAATTTGACAAAGTACCTCTGGAGAAGCCCGCTCTTGTTTCAGAAACCCTCCTCCAGTGACCCAATTTTCTTCTGTAATATTTATAAAGTCAATATAGTCCAGCTCAGTTATTTTCATCTGATGATCTCCATCCGTCTTGGAGAGGTTTTCATTCAGCTATTTCAGTAATAATTCAGTGTTGAGAGTCAGCGTGGAGAAGCCAACTCTGGTTTGCCAAAACAAACACTGTGTGTTAATATATCCACAGTATCTATAATGGGAGGTCCTCACTTGACTAGTAAAGCAGTGTGTCTGCCTTAAGGGCCTAATCAGTCATTTTTATACCAAACAAATATGAATATTCACGTACATAATATGGTTGAAAGGTTTGCCTGTTTAATGGGTCTTCATTTCTCATCTAATTATAACTGGAAAAATAGGAGTGTTTCACTTGATGGCCTACAGAACATATTGTTGTAAACAAATCATTAACAGCAGAAACTCTTTGTTTTCTGACACCCTGTGACTGCCACACAGCCTACCAACCATCTGCACCAAATGACCACTCCTGTCTTGTACAGTTGCCTAATATATCCGCAGCCCGGTCAAGCATCAGAGAGCAACACCGATTCTAAAATCGTTATCCAAACTATGTGAAATTTCTTTTAGGGTCACAGAGAAAGGGTTTAAAAACCGGTCAAGTGGCCGTTTGCTCATTAGCAAGCAGCTACATGTGCATGTTGTCCTGTACAACTGAAATTGCGCGACAGCAGCTCCCTAGTGGGCTTCACAAAGAGGTATAGGACACAAATTAACAGATGTTCCACAGCATAGAAAAGGCCCTTCTAATTGGCATTACAGATGGTTGTTCCTACCATTTGCCAGTGCCTTCAGCCAAAGACAAAAATTTGCGGAGTAAACACAAGATATGCTGTCCCTGATTACATCGATGTGAATATGTTGGAAATGACGTCAATGTGAGTCATTGTGCGAAATGCGATAGACATGGATGCTTGAGCAGGATAGAATAAATAAATAAATTAATTTTTTTAAAAAGCACAAAAGAAAAGACATAGAAAGACGACAAAAAAAAACATCTTCAGCAGATTAAGAAAAGGCTTATAGGTTTAATTTGAACATCAGCTGTTGAACACTTCTTTTTTTTTTTCTCAAGCAGGTCACCTTGAAGTCTTGGAAGCTCCCACAGCCTATGAACACATCAGAGCAACAAGAGCTACAAAGCAGCTTGAATCGTACTTCTCAAATCAAAAGACATATTGTGTTTTGGGTTTTTTTTTTCTTAAATAAAAGATGCGACAGTGATGGAGCACAACTTCACTGTTTTGTAGTCAAGTGCTTAGCGGCACCAAAGAAGTGAAAACACCAATCAGACAAATGCAAATCACTCACATGTTGGTGCTGAAAACTGCAGTGTGTTTTTCTGTCTACAAATAGTGCTCTAACACAACGGTCATATCAATTTGAAAAAAAAAACAAAAAAACACCCAACAATTTTCTGACTGCTGGACTCCCCCCTTCTAAGATCTCCTGCTGCCCCTCAGAATGAATAACAAATAATTTTCCTGACACTGTAGAGCACGTTCGTTCCGGAAATCAAATATATCAAAGTTTTGCGATCATTCGGTGTGTATCTAGTTGTGTATTACACATCCTGTATTGCTGTAAATTCACTACAAAGTCTCATTATGTACCTTTGTGCTCGGGGCTCTCACAGTCCTGTGGCATGAAATAGCAGATGGCAGCGGAGTGAATAACAATCATCCAGACCTCGGGGTAGGAGCCCATTCGATTTCAATTCACACACTGCCACAGTGGGAATTAAAATGACCATTTAACTCTCAACTTTTCTTAATATGAAATTTGTTTTGAGGTTAAAAAGAGAGAGAGAGAGAGAGATGGAAGAAGGACTTATGGTATTTTTCCAGAAAATAAATTCCTTCTGGAATCACTGTTACAAAATCGTAGTGATTTCCCATTGCTAAAATAAATGCATTGATTATTAAAAAAGACACACTCTCTTTTTCTGCTCATTTTCAAATGAAATCTCTCGTCTCATCCCTACGGTTGGTCTTAAAATTGAGCTGTTTTTCAACTTGGCTGATGGAAAAAGATTAGTTACTTCCCTCAACTCTCTCCGTCTCTCTCTCTCTCTGTAAAGAAATGTTTACGGTGTTTCAAGGCACCAGAGTGCGATCAATTTGGGCACACAAGCGACCGAAAATCTGTGAAGTGCTACTAAATATTTACATTGGTTGCACCAGTGCACCTGACATTTAGCAGGGTGCCTGTGGGTATGTTTGCCTCTGGGTGGCCTGCCCAGACAGATAAAATCATTTGGCTTCAGCTTTAGTAAATCCTACTTCTGAACACCTTACACACTTGTATGAGTTGCATGCACAGCGGTAAGTGAGTGGGTATGAGAGACTTCTCTTTACCCAACTGCCTAGCTAGCATTTACCAATGCATGTGAGATGTTTAGAGAACGATTACAAATTATATCATCAACTGTATATGAGACGTTTAGGGGGCACGTGTAAATTATAGCTCCAGAAACAACCTGCGTTACCCTTTTCCCCTCCAAACTGCATGAGTCCCTGCATGTACATCCGTCATGTTGCCCAGCTCACTGCTGTATGTAAATGTGCAACCTGTGGGAAACACTAAGATGTGATAAAACGGCCAACAATGTGCTTTGGATTTTCTGCAAAGAGTGCAAACAAAGCATGGCTGAGATTTTTTTTTGCTGTCGCAGCATCGGCATTCCGAATGCAAACCTTATAAAAGGACAGCGTCCCCACGTAACTGAGCCTGCACCGTAAAAGAGATGCCAGAAATGGGCCGGCAAAGCAGCTCCCTTTCCCCCACAGTGTTTTAGCATTAAGCCAGAACAAAGAAATGCTCACAAAACTGCACATAATATAGCCAAAGGACAACACTTGCAAGTCCTAGGTTACCCCTTTAAAAAAGATGGTTATTGTATAAAACACCTGTAATGGAAAAATACTGCATCTGCATGAATAATGTCAAAGCAAGTTTCTCTAAGTTTCATTAAAGCTGAGTGGAAAGGTTACAGGCCCAAAATGTGTTCCCATAACATCTAGGCAAACACTGGTGGCTGTACATGGGAAGAAGAAGTTGTGCATCCCATGTGTTTAGACTATTGATGCCTGATCCTGCTTGTTTAGTCTTCTAAATGTCTGTGGATGAGTACACCCTGTACACCCAGCTGTTGTTTTCCAGCATGGGATTGTTCTACAACCGTTGAAGTAAAGACCACGCCTGTACATGTATAAGAACACCATGCTGCCTGCACTCATGTGTTCTCTCCTCCAGACTGCTTGCATGCTGTATGACCTGTACCTTCAAAGCTTTGAATAAAACGAGACAAAGACAACTCGGACTACTGGACTTTATGTAGATCATAGAAAATTTCCTCAACACACCTTTGGATAGTTAACTCATTTAGTGTGGAAAAAATGATCCTTGTGCACTAGAAGTGAGTAATAAAATAACACAAAAATGTAGAATTCATCATTGAAACGCATAGAAAAAAAATATCTAGGTGTACAATAGCATCTAATGTTAAAAGTTAGTCAGAAGCCTTGTGTGTATGGTTGATTGGAATTACTTTGCCTGCAAGTACTTTGTTTATAAATTCTTTAGCTATTCATCTCGCTCCCACTTCTTTTTCATCCTTCCTTTCCCTTTTTTCCGCCTCTCCCCACATCTGTTACATGTAACAGGGTAAATCTTAAGATGCAATTAGCTCGATTTTCTTCTCCCCCTTTTCTTGGAAGATTTTGCATTAAATAAAAAAAAACAAAAAACAAAATCTCTGCTCATGCTGCTCATTCGCTCTATACTCTTTCAGTATGACTTATTTAATTTTCAATCCTCCCATCCTCTGCCTTTCCTGACCACCCTCCAACTACCAGCCACCACCCCCAGGCTTGCCAACGCTTTGCTTGAGCTGTTAATCTAAATTTTTTGGTCCAGATTAATTTTTCATGTCTTGGAACCATCACCAAACAATTTTTGTCAACAGATCTGGTGCCCTGTGCCAATGTGAGCACAGACCGCATAATGAGATGTTTTGGATGAAGCAACCACACATAAAGGCAGACATTAAAACATGTACAAACACACACATGCGCGCACGCAAACACATACCTTTTTTTTTTTTCATGCATTTGCATTTAACTGTCAAGTGACATTTAAACTAACTTTTGAAACGTTGCAAAAAGAAAAAAAACGATTCCCGTGTTTAGTCAAATGTAGGGAGAAGCTTTATCTGTTTGTTCTTTGGTTTTGACTAATGTTCATGTTCATGGTGTACCAATATCTAATACACACATTTGGCAGCGTTACAACAACCAGTGGGTGCTTTATGAGAGGATATGCTGGACGGATATTTTACAACATTTGGACTCAGCAAACATTTCAGGATGTCAAAAGCCACTTTTCATCAGTGTGACAATTGACAATTTGACAAATTATAGTTTATATAAAAATCAGTGAAACCAAGGTCTCAGTCTGTCTCTGCCCCCCTCCGCCCTCTCCATCCAACCTCCTCTGGCAGCAGTTCCTTCTCTCACAATCAAGTCCTTGCAGTCAGTTTGTTGTACATAACATTGGCTAACTCCTTTCTTTCAGTTAGTCCAATAATGTATTTGTGGACCTTCCGTGGTCTAACATTCAGTTAGCCTAGCCGGCTCGATAAACCCTTGTGGCTCTGTTATATAGGTTCATCTATTATTTATCCCGGTAATTAAAGGGGTGCTCACAATGACTGATTCTCTGTGTCACCGGAAATCCATGGAGCCTCAGGCTAGTTTATGGGAGGTCTGTGGTGACAGGATGCCCCCCTGGCTGGACTCCTCTGGTGTTTTTGATGCACTTTTTGAAAGGACTGTTGGGTAGAGAGGCTGATGAATGTGTCTAGTTTATCTGAGGACATTAGCAGGGGTCTCCAACCCCGACTGGCTCAGGCCCACTATGTTACTGTCATCTCACAGAATGGGCCCTTCAGTATTCAAGCAAGAAGCATGCACAGCATTTCTTAAAATGTAATGTTTTATTTCCATTACTAACATATTATCATCATATTCATGCAAACATCAGTTTCCAAGTTTTTTAACAGTTAGTGCACGTCTTCCTTCCTGACTTTATTTTATCTTAACTTACGGGAACTTTGCACTGAACTAACAAGCACATCCCTTGAGTACATCTGTACTTTATTCTATTTCTTGCCAGACACCTGGCAGCACTGCTGCTCACACAGCTCCGCCACATTTGCCCTGATGGAGGTCACAGTTGAAACCCTGAGTACAGCTTCAAGATGGGCATCACTGAGCCTGGACCTGCACTTGCATTTATTAAACTTCATACTTGAGAAAAGTTTCTCTCACAGACATGTTCTTCTAAAAAAGGCACATTACCCGAATGAACACTTTGGACAGCTCTGGGAAGGATGGAGGTAATTCTCTCGCAAATTGTCCAGTCACGTCTACTTTCCCATGTGCCCCTCTGAATTTAGTTTTTAGCTCACTATTGCGCTGCAAGTCAATAAGTTCCACTTTCAACACACTTGGGACGCTCTCCACATCAGCTGAGAAGGGGTCTGCAAACAGCTGGAAAATGTCACGGTGTGCCTTGAAGTCAGCAGAACGCTGATCATATTCCTGGAGTACGTTTTCAATAGCGGAGGCATATTCATCGTTGCTGAATGCCGTGCCCTCCTCCACAAGAGCTCTGCATGCTGTGCAAGGACTGAGGTTTTTCTTGCAGAAAGCTGAGTGCCCAACAATCTCAGTTGTGCGGAGAAGGCTTTTCACAATTTCATAAGCTGTGGTGATGAGGTGACTCGGGCCCTGGAGCTTCAGGTTCAGGATGTTCAGCTCCTGTGTTATGTCCACTAGGGATGCGAGCTCCATGACCCATTTTGGATCATCGAATTCATGAACATTCATTCTGCCATCTTCCACGAATCTATCCACCTCTGCTCCTAACTGAAAAAGAAACCTCTTCAGGACATTTCCCTTGTTGAGCCAGAGCACCTAAGTAAAGTGTATCAGCATATGTGAACTCGATTCCATCCGTCCACTATCTAAACACCGCTTAATCCTCACTGGGGTCACAGGGGGGGCTGGAGTTTATCTCAGCCGACCTCGGGTGAAGGCAGGGGACACCCTGGACAGGTCGGCAGTCTATTACAGGGTCACACTTAGAGACAGACACAGGAAGAACATGCAAAGTCCATGCAGAAATATCCAAGTTCTAAGATCCCAGTTTGCGCCCTAACCGGGGATCTTCTAGCTGCGAGGCAATGGTGCTAACCACCGAGCCACCTTGCCGCCCCCTTAACTTGATTCCTCCTGATACAATTGATGCATTTCAGAATAACAGATATGACATGTTCACATTTCAAGCGTTTGCTGCACAGTTGGTGTGCAGAGTTCCTCCTCTAACTTTCTTTGCTCCAGCGCTACCAGTCAGTTTTTTTTTTTGCATGCCATGTACATGCCATCAGTGGTAATGTCGACCAGTCTGGCAAACCAGCACACTCGCTCGCATCACCCAGCTGCTGAAATATATCCTTGGCTGTGTAACTGGCTGTGCATTGGACACAAACTCAGCAAACCCTTATGGCACTTCGAACTGCTCATTAATACCCCTCACGACAATGGCAAGCTGAGCATTGTCAGTTTTGTCTGCGCTTGTCAGAGACTATGCGGTGAAAGCTTCAGCCTCGTCGCATAACTGATCATAAATGTCACTAGATAAGTCGTTAATCTGTTCTGCCACTGTGTTTGCCGATAGAGATACTGTTGAACAAGCGCTTCCTTTTCCGGACATACTACAATATCAGCGACTCGCGGCCCTTCAGAAAGTGCCCATCGATGAATGGCCTTCCCGCTTTGGCGATTAACTCGCTCATCACATAATTTGCTTCAACTGCAGCATCAGCTTCCTTCTTGCCTGTATGAAAAAAGACTGAATTCTTAGCCCTCCCTGCGTGGCTCATTTTTTTCCCTCTTGTTGCTTCTTGATACTTCTCCTACTGTGAGAATAATTGAGAGATTGAGATCACATTACTTTGGAATGGCACACTTTTTTTTCTTGCACGTCATGTACAGTAGGATTACCGTTAAACTCCATAAAAAGAATTTGAAAAATACTGCAGTGCTCATGTATTTTAAACCGTCTGTGTTCGTCATCTAATTTTCATTTCAGTTTGGAAAGAGACGTCTTTGTTGTTGGCAGCCAAACACCAAATATAGCCCCAAAGCCTTCTGTCTTCTTGTTCAAAATTGCTTGCGTATGTATGAGTATCTTTGTTTTAATTTCAATTGTATATGAATAGGTGATGTGAATTGGTTTAAAACAACTAGAAAAGACGATTACATAAAAATATTAATTTTGCAGGATGGATTATATGATACTGTTGACATCCGATGAAGGCTGGAAGTGTGGAGGATGTGCTGTGAACCCTGTTATAGAGACAGATGGAAACCAGCCTCACGTTGTCTTCCATTGATGTGGAAACTAAGGATTCATTAATTTACATTAATAAGTCCCAAAAGAGAAGAAGAAAGATAAGCACAATGGCAAGCACCGAGGGTCTTCTCTAAGCGTTCTGCATCTCCTATTGAAATTTATATGCTAATCTGGGTAAAGCTGATGTAGTTTTTAGTCCGAGTGAAAATCTGCTCACTCCCGTTCATTCATCAACACACAATGCTTTATTCACAGGCCTTAGATGATTTTTTTTAAACACTTCGGGTTTCAACTTGAGTTTTCATTTAGTGATGGAGGGTGCTGCATTTAAAACATGCAGATTTTTTAGAAGTGCTCTCTTCTTTCATCACGTCTCAAAACAACTTAAGCAACACCTCAGCGCTCGAGCGTGTTTCGGTCTCTCCCTCTGTCACCCTCTGGCGATGTGCCTGGCTGTTTGACTTGCCCACTAGGTGCCAGGTCAGATCAGTTATACCTGCCTGATTCAGTGAACTCTCAACCAGGACTGATCTACTCAGAGCTGCATGAAGCGTAACCCTCTGTCTCACACTGATACACTCTACCGGCGAAAGAGTGTGAGTCAGCGTGTGCGCAGGTGTGTGCGTGAGCGCGAGCGCAGACGAATGGCCGATCAAAATTCCAGAGAGCCGAGAGAGGGAACGAGGGAGAGTTCTGACACTTTTATGCGTGTACGGCGCAAGGGATGGTAAGCCAGAGATACAAAAAGCATAATAAAGGCAGAAATGAGAGAAGTGTGTGTGTGTCATGACGTTCATCTTGTGTGACCTGAGGCATGGCCGGTAGTTACAGCATAAGTGGTTCCCATAACAAAACAGGGTGGGTGGTTGCGATCAAGAATGAATCTATACATGAAAGTGCAGATTTGGGCTGCGGTTTCCATTTAGTTTACATGTAATTAGCAGCTGATTTACTTAGCAAGCAGCTCATTACACAATCAATGACTGGGAGTGCCTTACGCTCGCATTCTTTGAGTGAAGGAGAGTTCAAAAGAACAGCGTGTTTGGAAAAGAAAAGACAGCAACATGATTCTGAAAAGAAATATATGTTGTTGTTTTTTTAACTCTCTGAACCCCAGAACTCACCAGCAGGTTGGAAAAGCACAGTAATTTTATTTATTTATTTATTTTTTAAATCACCAAAATAACACCATTCATCAGAGCCAGAATTTGTAAAAACAGAACAAATTTTCAACTTCATGACAATCCTTGAACTGAACAGCTGTGTTGTGTCATTCTGTCAGAAAAACAAACCAAATCTGAGCATAAAATTCTGATATTTCATCAAACTCATTTTTTTCAACATGCCTTTTTTTTTTTTTTTTTTAATTTGCAAAAAACAAAACATTTGCCAAATTCTGTAAAAAATAAAAAAAATTCTGTGTTTCCTGATGCACTTGTGAAGCTTTTAGTGACTCAGCTGGAAGTAACGGTCTCTTGACAAAAAAAAATCAAAATAAAAAATCAAGGGGTTTCGGCTAAACTGTAGACTATGTGTGGGGAAAAAATACATTGAAGCCACTTTCTTTCATTATTGGTATTTTCCAATTTATGCATAATAAATAATCAAAGAAATTGAACTTTCATTTTTCTTTTTCCGTTTTTGATCTATGGCATGTTGACTTTGTTATACTGTACAAAAAACCTCATGGAGTTCTCCCTACTTTCTACTTCTGGCCACGGTTGTGCTGCTTCCATAAAGGACTTTATATTGGTTTATATTAGTTTTTAGAGGGTAAAGAGGTGTAAAATTGCAATATGTTTACTTTGTAAATTAACCCTGTTAATTACTTGCTACAGATTTTCTCTCTCTCTCTCTTATATTTTTTTATAAAGTAAGAGATCCAAGGGGAGACATAAAAAACTTTGTATCTTCTAAAATAAATAGAAGCAGAAGTGGTATTGGTGCACCCAGAGGAGACAGATGACCCAGTCGAGCAAATGATCCAGCAAAAGCATATATTTGAACAGGTGGAGTGTAGATGCTGTAGATATGGCCAATCATTTTCCAGAATCCTGAGCAAACTACAAAAAGAGGAAAGCTATTGCCACTGTGCATTAGTACAGAACACTGCAGATATTTTCTTTTTGTGTTGTTACTGAGCTACCAGAGGAGGGAACTTACATTTTCTTCCTAACTATATTCCACTGCCTTAATTGTACCCTTTTTTTTCAGAGACTATGATATGTTTACACACGCTGGGAACTAAATATTACACCAATAACAGGTTACTTTATTCTTGTCTAGAGAGATCTTCGTGAGTTATTGTGTTTCCATGCTCATATCACAGGACAGGGTGAAGAGTATGGCGTCCAACTAAATTTTCTTCCAGTGGAGAAAGTTGTTGTAAAATGCTCATACCAACAGGAGGATTATTAATTATTTCCCATAGTTCCTCGGGTGGGGATGGCTTTCATTTCGGAGGCCATTAAAATACCATCATGCACAGACCATAGTGGGATGGTGGGATTTGGCTTATTGGTTAGTAGTTATATTTGTACCAGAGGAGCTCAAGCAGAAACACATGCAAGGACTGTTTCAAGAGCAAAGCTATTATGAGAAAGGTCAGCAACGCTGAGCAACTTTGGTTGAAAGATCAAAAGAAGAGGAATCTTGGTTCTGGCTCTACATAGTGAGCAACAGTATATTTGTATAGAATACACGAGGAACCTTCTAATGTCAGTGCTGCAAGTTTTATCAAGGGCAACATTCAGTGGTAGGTTGTGTATCTCAAGTAAACCCACAACTATGTTTGTACAGCAGAGACAGCACTGTGCCAGGAAAAAAAAAAAAAATCACTATATTGATATCCTGTGCCACCAAAATTGTACACGTATTTTGCAAACAAATAAAAAAAATGCACCTGGCTCCAGCTCAGACAGTAGATTCAATTTCTGTCCTGCTATTACAGGAGAATAAATGCATGGTCTGGTAATCAAATAATTAGGAGAGTGAGAGATGCACTACAATTATGCAGTGTACAGTACTTGGAAAACCAACAGGCTGCGGCGGCTGTTCATCCAGGAACGCTGCAGGGTTGAGGAATTCTTTGGCTGCCACTCCGTGCCAGTAGTAATTAGGTTGATAAGCATAGTCCATCACGGCCAGAAATTGAAATGGATAGATAATCTATATCTGTATATACCCTCAATTACACTACTGGATTCCAATTAACAACTGGTCTTGAGCAAGTAAATTCATTTAGGCTGCAGAATACCCATGATAACTACGAGATTGGTTATAGAAACAGTCACGTGCGACATAAAGGGTGCAAATAATACCTTTAATATAAAAGCTATGATGCAAATGAAAAAAAAAGACTTCATTTGAGGCTATGCATTTATTCATCATCTCTCTGAGGGCATTTATAATTAATTAACGAGAACTCACAAGTATATTATTCAATAACAGTGGAGTATTTTCTGTTCATTCATATGCTGAATCCCAGTCTGCAGTATCAAGTTGCACACACACACAGGCACACACAAGCACACCTTCTCCCATATCACCGCGATGAGAAATTGCATCATGATATCCCATGTGTGAAATTGTCTCTAGTGCGTCATAAATATGGAAGAACAGCAACAATCAAATTCAACACGGCACAAATATGTTTGTGTTTGCCCGTGTGTGCGTAGGCAAAAGCGAACACACATTTGTACAGCGTGCGCTCATTATTTCCCCTGCTTCAATTGTAAACAGCTGTATTTATCTGTCTCATATGGCACATAGGAATGTACACGAGATTTCTGTGTATCACATGTTTACTGCAAATTTGAGCAGGTGAAGCAAGCAGAGAAAGAGACAGAAGGGGGAAAAAAAAAAAAAAAAAAAATGTACACTTTGTTTCCATTTCACCCAACAGTGAATACCTGCACCGTGGGTCTGACTCAGAGGCTGTCGTATGGTCTGGCAGGGCCTCTGTCGTTTCCTTCTATAGAAGTTGGGGAGAGAAAAAAACAAAAAAAACCTCTCTCTGCCCTCCTGCGTGCTCATAAAGATGATTTGCTGCCAATCTGGCAACTGAAGCCCATAATATCACTCCCTCCACTGCCCTCCGCCCCTTTGTCAGCCCTAAACTCTGCCATGCTGAGAAACAATATGTTCTGACTGGCAGTAAAAGACGAGGGCTGTGATGAGGGGATGAGGGACAAAGACCCGGGAGAACTCGTGTGGTAAAGTGACATGTGCATCTTTCCACAGAGGTACAAAATCCACATATCCAGTGAACTTCCTTTTCCCAAAAAATCCCATGCTGGTGTCCAATATGGCCAGTTTGCCTAACAGAAAAGAGGTTGGTGGTGGAGCATGAAAAATACAGACAGGCCGGCCTCAGCAGGAACACACATTAGTATGATATGGACTCGGGGCTCGACAACTTTTGTAAGTGTCTAAATCCATAATCAGATCTAATGATTTAATCCCTTTCAAACTGTTATTACATTTTTACACTTTACACTCAACAGTAACTAAAGTTAGAAAACAACAGCAAAAAAAATGTAAAGGTTAAGTTGACATTTGTAATTACCTTCTGTTGGTTGAGAGGCTAAAAGACATGGATTTGAGTGGCAGTTTAATTAATTCCACAACCTGAAATGAGGAGCAGCATTAAACATAAAGTGTTAATTATGTATCTGAAATAACAAATAAAGTTTGTTTACTTTGTCACGAGCTTCAACAACCGCACGTCTTGACTGAGAACTGCTACATTTATAGATTTAAATAACTGATATTATATTCCTAATAAAACTAATCATTAAAGAAGAAATCACGGGACGCATTCGACCAGCAAGCCTTTCTGTTGGTCTGGTGTTTCTCTAACGAATGAGTTTTGATCACACTCAGGCACCAGCTCAAAGACTGAGCATTTGCTACGGCCTTGGATGAACTTCCTTAATAAACCGCTGTTAATTATTTACAGCAAAATAAATTCGTCAGTTTGTCATTTTACCCCCAAAAACGAATTCAACCCCCCCAAAATTAGAATGTTGATACCTGAATGTTTTATATCTTTGTGTAATAAAAAGTGTTTGTTAGCCTTAAAGCTACACAGATCCTAGAACTATGCCAAAAATGGAGATGAAATCAGCTATCAGACCTCAACTCTATGATTTCTTGCCACTTATGGATTCCCAACCATTTGCAGACCGTAGCTCAATTCTTGAGGTGGACACCATGCTGGCCCACTGATAAAGACACTGTCTTTCAAACAGTGATTCCAGATTGAAGGGTCTCTATCATCAAGAATCTGCCCTGCTGAGGTGTCCTTGAGCAGAATGTTGAAACCTCACTATGGCTTTGTGGGAGCTGCTCCGTATATATCCAACCTTAACTTTTGACTCACGCACCATTTAGCAAAGCTGAGTACACCACTGGATATTAGCATTTAAGGCTAATTGTTTCAACAAAATTAGAAAAGAACCCGTGAACAGCACAGCTCAATGCAACATGAGTCTTTACAATGAGGAACTGCCTGAACAACAAAGAAGCCACACTGTGAGTCTTACGGACTGTGATTAGTCAGCATTATCGATTAAAAATGTGGCATGACATCAACTGCTTTTGGCTCCAGTCATTGGTCAGATGCACTCATCACTAGCTTTGGTAAATGGTGGCTGCAGCAGAATCGCTTAAATGTAAAAGTATGGGAGTGTTTCAAATGATCACAAAAACAACAAGAAAAAAAAAAGGTTGTTTGTGGAGTGTGTAGTGGCCTATCAGTGCAGCACTATGCATCTGAAGTGGAAGCTCTCAGGTGCAGTTCTGGAAGACGTACCAGAAAAGGCAAAAAAAAAAACCATCGGTCAATGTTGTCTATTGATTAAAAGGAAAAACTTTTCCATATATTTTGTCCTTGTAGCTGTTAAGTAAATTCATAAAAATCACATTTAGAATTGGAACAAACTTCCCCCCAAATTTGATTTTCCTTAATAGAAAATTCATTGTATGGATTAGTCAACTTATCAGTTAAATAGTGCAAAGATTAATTGGCAGATGTTAGTCTTCAGTGGCAGTCCTATTACAAGGGCTTCTGTGGGCCAAATAAAGGGGAACAAACAAACTATAAATTGCATTGAGGTGCCAGTACCTTGGATGGACCCCAAAGTGCAACCTCAAGGCAATTTTCAGTGTAATCTGTCTTATCTGTTTGTTTTTATTCATACATTTGTTCAAACTTGGTCCTGCTGTATCTGTTGGTCAGTTCCAACCATGATCGTAGAATACACTGCTTCTGAATGCAACTATTTCTACCTTCCTTTCTTAGCTTTCTCATTGAGTGTTGCCTTTTGTTTTGTTGACTGTACCCTCGACATCATTGTAAATGAATGAATGAATGAACTTCAAGTTATTGCAAGATGAGGAAACTGAACGATTTTACAATTGCAGTGACATTACACAAGGGCTGAGTATTGTTTTCAGTATTGTTCGACATTATATCTGGCAATCTAATACTGTATGTCAACAAGCTTAACCTCGACCAATAAATGACTATGGCTGACTGACTGTGTTAAGAACCAGTGTTTTTGCAATTTAGCAAGAGCAGTACCGAGCTGGATTAAATTTGTTTTTTGAGTCATATATTCAGTGTTAATGGAGGAGAGAACAACGAGGGCATGGAGGACTGTATAAGTTTGATAGCTTATGTAATCCTATAATCAGTTTGTCCTGTTTTCACCAGATGGTGGAGGTAATTTATAACATCACAACATTGGACAGAAGGTTTTCCTTCTTTGGATTTTGGACACAAATAAAAG
>NW_007580025.1:45490-141188 GCF_000690725.1 Stegastes partitus
GACTCAGAAGGCAGACACGAATGTGGCAACACATCCTGAAACACACACCACAAGTTAGCGTGGTCCATTCAGACGGATGCACTCACATATAGAATATGCATGGACACACACATATGCACACTCATGCTAAGGGAGCCGTCCGGCAGTAATTAGAGGTGAACTCTATTTGCTAACGACCTTCAGCTCCAAGACCCACGGCAGGCTGACAAATTAGGGTTCTCTCTCTCCGCCACGCAGGGGCTCCCACAGGTTAATGGGAATCAGGGGGTTGAGTGTGTGCGCGTGTGCGACACAATGCATTTGCTCATGTGTGTTTGTCTGTGTGCACATCTATATTGCCAAGCTAATGGAAATCCAAGCTGTGCTAAGCCCCTGCAGTAGCTGGGGCTTGCTAACGGGGATTTAGCATTGTTCTCTGTGTCAGTAATACCTGGCAGCGTTAACGGGAATTAGCATTGCTCGTGGCCAAGCAATACAAAACGAGGCTTATGGCGGTATAGCTTTGTTTGTGCTGTGGCAATGAAGCACTAAGTGTGTTTGCTTATCATGTATTAACTGATGTTTCTGGAGCAAGGGATGTTAACAATATCCGCGGCTCTCAGATGAGATTATTACCTATGCTGCTAATGGAGAGGATTAGAAATTGGTTAAATTTGTTTCTGAAAATGCTGCACAGTCGAGGTCACGCAGGAAGGCTCTACAGGTTTTTTTTTCCGCACCTCGTCCGCCACTTCTGTTTTTCTCTCGTGGACTTTTCCTCCTCCTCCATCTTCACATATGCTGCTCACTTATCGATATCTATCTGTTCTCCATCAGTGTTTCTCTCCTGTCAGCACCCTGTTGCCTCTTGATTTTTTTCTCACATGCTCTCACCTACACTGTCACTCTGTCTGCCATCAATGGGCATCTTGTTCCTCCTCCATCTGTCTCTCTCCATCTCCAATCTTTGGGTAATTATTTTCAGAGGCACAGTATGGTGGACATGGATGGCTTCTGAAGGCCGGTAAAGAGGAGGTGGGGGGAAAAAAAAGAGAAGAGGAGGAGGAGTGTGAGGGATAGAGACAGCAGAACGACTGTCAGACGAATAGAAAAAAGGAGAATGGTTATTGATGGAAGGCAGCAGAAATGAAAGACAAAAACTTTATCATACAGAGAGAAAATTGTGAAAGTAATAACAGAGGGGGGGACGTATTGCTACAATTATAATGTTGGTTCTGAACTGACAAAGAATAACCGATGCACTCAAATGACGACACACAAACACAAAAGAATCCAGCAGCTATTCTCGGTTTACACTCTTATCATGGAGTTCCACCGGTGGAGACCGTGTCTGAAAAGCTCACAATACGCGCACAGTGTGAGCGCAGAGGTGTGAGCAACTGCGATTGCATCCCATGATGCCAGCGCTGCGTGAGTCATTTTCTTCATGACAGGAGGACACATAGAAGCTGTTGTTTACCTTGATTGCATGTGCAAGGTTTGACATTCACCCAGACTGCATTAAGCACCTGTCAAGTGCACATTTTCGTCTCACACTTTGCTGTGGCTGCTTGTTATTTTATCGCTGCTTTAAAATAATTATAAAAAGAATTTAATAGCGATCTGCTAAGAAAAATAGCACCAAATATGTCCATATTTAAATGTTGATCTTTTGGGCATGAATTTTGTGCCCGGTTCCAGAACAAAAGCCTTCCAGTAGTAATATGAAACAGCTGCTGGAACTATTTGGATTCTGCTAACAGTAGTAAAACCTAATCTCATTCCAACAGCAATAACAGAAGAGTGCGGATTAGAAAACAGGCTATCTCCAGTCCCGTACGTTATATGAAAGCAACAAAAATGACTTAAAGTTCAATCTCGTGAGCTCCCTCCTAGTGGCCTCTTTGACCGCATTTGATGAGCCAATAAGTTTCCCAGCGACCACGCAGCTCAACTGGGAATAAAGAGGGTCACAGGCCGGCCCCGTTGTCAGGCGAGACCGTAATATTGCAGGTCAGCACAGTTATTTCCTGCTGTGAGGTCGCAGTTGGAATGCATGCATGCACGGCCGCATCAAGGCGCATCATGATAGCGCTAAACTGCATGCCAGCAATGAGGATAAAGGACATATGGTGAGGTGGCACCATGTAGAGCTGACTGGTGTGGCGCTTTGGATGCAGGTTAAAAAAAAAAAAAAAAGAACAGATACACACTCTCAATCACATTATATATGTTGTTGAAAAGACAGTATACAGAATCCATACTGGGTAATAGTCTCACACATATCTTCACATAGGCAGGACTTTACACTGACTGACCATGAATAGAACATTTTGGACTTAACAGAGAAAATCAGACAAAGCAAATTATGTCTGCAATTGACAAAAAAATAAATAAAAAATTACAGAGCAACCTGTAAAGGCAATGAAAGAGAAACACAGTGATCCAGAACAAAGCTAAAATATTGACAATGCACGAACAACCGCCTCGCATCTTTAGAAACTTGCACAGAGACATTAATTTTTAACAGAAATATTACATTGTTATGTTCAGCATTTTGGTAATTAAAGATGATTAATTCTCAAATACCACTCTGAGGGAGAACAAAATCTGAAGAGTAGTTTGTCTTACTGCTCATTAGCAGTGCTACCGTGCAATCTGCAAAACACACACCATAAAATGCAACAAGGAGCTTGAGTTTGAGGCTTTGGAAAATGCTATTTAATTATTAAAAAGAAGCAAATTACAGTTAGTCTCGCTAGTTTCTTAAATCATTAAAGGCGGCAACTTCTGAACAACGTTATATTTTACTTTTTTATGTTCAGATAGAAAAAAAAAAAAAAAGAGCATTTGATGAAGTAGTGTAATTGCTACCGTATTGCTGTTCTGTCATTCTCCAGCCGAGACACGGTGAAATTTCTTAATTTGCATCATAGAATATCATTAGCTGGCAATGCTGTCCTTAGATATTTCGCCTTTCATGCGAAATTAGTCCCACTATGCAAGAAACAGCAATTTCTCCCTGGCATTTTCCACATGGAAAAGGCATGAAATGAAAGCCTCTGTTATGCTATTAGGGGTCTGGAGTTAATGGTCTCAACATCCACTAACTGAAAGTCATTTATTTTAACTGAACCATGCTCCGAACCAATATTCACTGTGGATGCACAAATGTAATAAATGTATTTTTTTGTGGATTTACTTAATGCCATTTCAGTGTATAAACAACCACTGAATGGGATCTCAAGAATACTTCAATTTGGTTTTTAATATTATAAATTGCCCTATGCTATTGATTCCCTGCAACAAAGGCTATTGCTGGGATGAAACAGAGAATAATACTTGTCAGAGGCAAAAAGTAAACAAATTCATTGCTCTCACGGCTCACTAATTTGAAATGACTAACTTTCATGCAACTGAGCAGCCAGCAAGCTCATGTTGTGTGTTTGTTTTATCGAGAATCTGAGGAGGCCACTTCCCTAATCCCCGCCTTACACCACATAACAGCACACACACGCTTTCGGTTTACAGTACACATGAAACCGTGGGATAATCAGACACAAAACCTAAAAATAACCTGCGTGCATGAGCGCGAATGCATACACAGACATGTCCACACGCCCGTGCCCGTCTTCCTCGACTTCATTAATTGAGAACTTCCACTCAGGCGTGCAGATCTATAGAGATAACTCTCGATTTAAATAATGTTAACACATCTGAAAATAATTAATTCCCTATTGGGTTTTTCCACAGCTTTATGAATTGACAGTGCAGCGTGTGCCAAAGCTCACACATGCGAGTGCAACTGACACACACTTCTTCCTGTGTGTCTATCACAGAGCCATCTTTGTCTCCACTCGATAAGCCTTGAATCGCTCAGTGTGTGTGCGTGAGTGTGTGTGCGTGAGTGTGTGTGCGTGAGTGTGTGTGTGTGTGTGTGTGTGTGTGCGCGTGAGTGTGTGTGTGATTGATGGAGCTGCAGTGGTACTGCAGAGGGAGAGGCTGGGTCAGATCACAGCATCAGTAAATGCTGAGTGGTGGGCACAGGAAAATAGACAGAGGGTACAACAGGGAGGTACGAGAGGAGAGGAGAGGAGAGGAGAGGAGAGGAGGGATAGCAAAGTACAACAGACTGGCTATAGATTAAAACTCTTGAAAACAAGATGGATAAATCCCAGAACACATCTGCTGTAGCTCATAAATAATAACAAGTACACAGCTAATTTGGTGATGCATCAAATAAGGCACATAGCCAGAGGAGCAACATTATCCGAGCTTTGTCTGAAAATGAACTAACAAAAGGCGACTGATGTGATTCACGCTGCGCGATCTGTCCAGCAAATAACAGCACACCTGTGATCTTTGCTCCCCTTTAATCCCTTAAGATCCCCCTTCCCCCTTTTTTTTTTTTTAAACTTTGTCTCAAAAAGTAATTAATTTCACCCATCACAAATCAACCCGCAAGGAGATTTAGGTATATCATGGGGAAAATAAGACAGGATGAATCGCTGTGTGTTTTTCAATTGTCAGGAGTATCGGTTATTTTAACTCTGCCTCGTATACAAATGATTAACTTGCACGGCTCGCCAGTGAAACTTTAAATGGTTGATAAAGTGAGATTAAACCAATAATATAGTGCAAAAAAAAAAGACAGCGTGTAAGGCTGAATGTTCAGACTGATGGAATGAGTGTTAACATTCCTTAAAACTTCCTTCTTATTTGATATATATATATATATATATCTAAATACTCATTTGTGGAGGAATGCAATCTAGCCTTTCAGTGACTGCTGTTGCTAACATGTATCAGCCATTGTCATACATTATTCTGAGGATCCGCTGCCGTGTATGTTAGAGATCATCATCGGAGGCAGTAGAGAAGTAAGTATTTGCATCGGAACCCCTGGAATTTTCCTGATCTCCTCTTTTTTGCATTCCTGTCCGTCGCTCTATCCCATCCAGACCACATTTACTATTCACTACGTGATGTGGTAGTTACAGTGGAAGGTGGAGAGAGCATGTCTTAGCACAGAAAAGGAGAGCAACAAGGGTACGGTACAGTATGTAGACTCTAGTAAACCTTTGGGAACTCAGGTTCTCAGATACAATATAGACACATTCCAAGTCTGAAAGCTAGAAAGAACATTTAACATTGGAGTTTCCTTTTTTTTTTCTCTCTCTTTCTGAGATGCAAAGCTTATTTTCTGCATCTCTTCTCTCGCAAAGTGGACTCTGGGTACTGAGCATGTTGCTGGATGGAAACTTCTGAATCCAAAAGTGTGACAGAAATGCATCCTACGTCTACACAAATCTAAACCAGAATATGCCTATGTGACAGCTGGGTGATTTTGCTGTCCTTTTGGTATAAATTTAATTTTCCAAATCTGCCTATCTTCCTTGGCAACTCCACAATGATAAGCATCCTATTATTATAAATCCCATGCAGGCGTCCACGTCTGGAAACGAGCACGTCAGCTGGTTTGGAAAACCATAACAATGAATTATCTCCTTTGGAATGTCATTCACTTTGTCCGCTGTGAGTGTGCCTGTGCATGATTTTTTTTTTTTACTGTTTGCACGTATGTAGCGTGTGCGCATGTGTGACTACTGGAAATATGTGGATCACATCCCTGTCATAAACATCTGTCACGGGAATATAGCCGATGGTGAGAGTTTTAGGGCCGTCGGTCTCCGGTGAGGAAAATGGGAAGGATGTTCTAAACGTGCACTGGTTTCATATTAGAGTAGAAGGTAGAAATTTACATAGCCTGCATGTATGTACAGTACATGGCTGCGAGACATATCATCTATCAAAAAGCTTTGAATCCAGAAACAGCTCCAGGGAATATTTCAATAGCAGGCGTTAATACGATTCTTAACCCCGGAATCAACCCCAGCCATCCTTCCACACCGAAGAAATTCCAACCTCCAAGACATCATAATATAACAAAAGGGGGAAGACAGAATGAGAATCAATTCATCAGACATCCATCTGGGAAGAGTAGGTGTGTAATGAAAGAGAAAGAAAATCCATTGAGTGAAGGAGAAACTGCATTTTGTTCGCTTGTTGTTTGATGGTGAGAAAAACGATCAATGACAATCTAAGAGGTGACATCAGGACTCCTTTCACTTCTAATCAGCTAAACATGATAGCACAGATCCAGTCAGTGTTAGCTGGGTAGCTTCCCTGCTCAGGGACTTAGTTTAATAAGGTACCTAATTAGTGGAGACAACAGGACACTGATATGTCCAAGGCAGGGACAAATAAAAATAATTAAACAGCGGCTATTTCTGAAGTTAAAGCCTTAAAAGAGATTGTCTGGTGAGCAGGGGGGAAAAAAATGTAATTTATTTTAACTTCACTTTGGCAGGATGCGAAGAACGATAAGGACAAGTGTCTGGAAAACGAAACAAGCGGTGAGATTGCACAATCTCCACCCCCAGCTATTTCTTAAAGTGGAGGTTGTATGCTTCCATTCCTTTGTGGAAGCCAAAGTAAATGAAGTCATGCAAAATTAGTCTTGCAAAACAGACCCAAATATATTTGTTTAGGAGACTGTGGAGAAAGTTACGTGGTTGGACGCCTGACTTTGAACAGCTGTTGAGAAAGACGACTCAAAGGTCAGAACTTGCTTGCAGTTTTAGCGCAACACAAGTAATAATGTTACAAATGATTACGTTGCCAACTGTTTTAATAATCAGCCAGAGGCAATGTGAGGTTTACTTTCAAATGGAGATTGAGCTATCGTGAACCTCAGCACGATAACATAATCACATGTTTAGCAGGTGTGCCATCAGGGACAGAAACCAGAGGACACACAAAAGACGCAGAAGAAGAATGAAGATAAGATACAGACCATATTTTCTTTTCTATTGTCATGGACAATGTGAAATTGCGGGACAAGGTAATGACCCTGGTGAGGATTGAAGGAGACTTCTGTGACCGCTCTGTTCGGTGTTTCACAGAAAAATGGCTACAAGAATTACTCCAAACTGCATTAATACCGTCAAAGGCTTTCAGACAGTTTGAGCAGACATGAATAAATCAGAGAGTGGGAAGTAACGATACAGGATACTTGCTGCTTGACAGCAAATGGTGCCATCCTGGTCCCACAACCAGGAAGGAGTGTTTTTGCAGGCCACATATTTAACTATTAACCATGGGGCTACATCCACTACACCATCTTGGTTGTTGTTTAAACGTCTTCCACTATGAACCGTGCAGGATTTCATCCACTCTGCTACGGCAAAACTACACACCGTAGTGTTTTTTGTGTTGTATTTCTTTCATGTGCTTGAGCGGCTGTTTAGCTGCTGCAGGGATTATTAAAGTAATTTTGATTCTGATTCTGCAAAAACAATCGTGCCAAACTAGAAAAGTAGGAAAACTCAGCGTGTAAGTAACAACTACTTTGCCATATCTATAATACATTTTGTTGCATTTTTGAGGTTTAACTTTAAAAGACCGCCGCATGCAAATACCAGGCAAATATATTATTTGTGAGCTAAAGATTCAGCGCGATCCATCGATATTCAGCATGTAACTGCGAAGGTCGGGATGAATGCAGATGCCTTCGGATCGAATTAAAGAACATACAGCAGCCAGATTTGAAGGACAGAATGTATTTTAAAGTGTAGATGGAAGGGGGTTGTCGTATTTTTTTTCTCATATCTACTTGATAAATGTTTAAAGCTGGGTGGTTGTCAAGATTTTTGACAGTAAAGCCGTTTTTTTTTTTTTTCATCAACGCACAGAATTATGCAAAAATATATTTATGTAAGCACATGGCCTGGGTCTACAAATAAGCTCTTCTAAAGGAGCAATAATGGTACATGAGCCAGATATCATCAGCAAACAGGGATTTACATTTTTACACTCGTGAGAATACCCCTAACTATTCCTAAAACAATAAACCCGACACGGCTAGTGGTTACATATAATTAACACGGTCTAAGCCGAAGTGGTACGTGATAAGAAACACTTCAATGAGTTAAAATGTTTTGCTAGCCACCACCAGAGGAAAGCGTACACTGAGAAAAGAGCATTACTGATTCACAACGCAGTGAAAGGGAATTTTTCAAAGTCAGACGTCTCAGCGGGTAGTTAAACTTTTGCTTCACTATCTGCAGTCACTGGCATTGATCAACAAACCTATCAAACCCCTGCAGATATATTATAGCTTTTTATCATTAGTATAGCTCATTTTGAGCTGTGAGGAATAAAAAAAAATAAAAATAAACTTGCAAAAAATTGGGTTTGAAGGACGTGGTGCACGGACCTGTGTGGTGAACCCACTGAACAATCCATTTTTAGAATTGGTCTATAAGCCGGTCAAGTCTTGAGGGGTTATGTGCCACCCTGTGGTGTGTGCTCAGGAGATTAACATATCCTTTATTTAGCAAGTGGAAAACTTTCAAAAGTTTTCAAGATGCATTGGCGTGGATTAAAGAGTGGATCAAGGAGGTTGAAAAAGGAGCACACCAAGATGTTTTATAACCACAATTACAGAAAACATGAACTGTCGCATGAAATTGTACGGGAATGTAGTCAGCAGATGACACACTGTATGTCCCAATGTGCTGGACGGACAGGCAGCTTCTTTCACAAAAAAAAAAGCCTTTAGCCCACGCACTTCATTTGCAGGAACTGCTCTGCTTTATCCCAACGATTAAATGTATTTATGGGCTATTCTACATATGTCCTGCTACATGAGTAAAAGTATATTTTGGCTTATGTCCTGGAGTCTATTTCCACCACACATTACAGCAACCTCATCACATTCATGTGTGAAATCATTTGAACCTGAAAAAGCCTTATTTCCTGCAGGAACATTTCCTCAGTACGCCGGTTTTCACAGTGTAGCATAACACCGACTTCAACTCCACTCAGTGTCAAAGCACAACACCTCCCAGAGTCACCGGCCAGTGTCATTCCAGTCCTTGCCAACCTGTTGTCGCATAACTATTGCAATGTCATATGGGATATCCATTGCTCACTTTGATATCAGAGCATTAGGCAGATGGGTTGGTCTATTTAGAGAGCGTGGGGCTGGTTGTAGCCTACAGAGCACCCAATTCTCCCACGCTTGCTGTTTAACTGACGCTGGAGCAGATTGTTTATGACAGCTTTCCGGCTGCAAACACCAGACTGTGTGCTGCAGGACAGCTTCTATTACTGCAGCACGCATCAGCACAAACATGCACACACACACACACACATGGGAACACATAAACAGGGCTCGCAAATAAACAATAATAACGGGAAAAATTCAAAGATCAAAGCAAATGTTCGTACACATTTTCACCCACACAAGTTCACATGTACGTATATTGTAGAATAGAATACATTACAAAATACCTTATCACTTCCACACATGCCCACTGGTGTAGCCATCACAGACATGCTCCGTTTTGTTTTTTTTGTTTTTTTTTTTACATTGAGCATCACTGGCTTTTCTGCCCCGGAGAGGGATGGATTGGACAATTTTAAAATTCTGCCCTGTTTGATTGCTGTCAAAAACAGGTTTTGTTGATAGAATGTGAAATTTGTCACGCAGTTTATGTCCGCCGCTGTATTTTCTGAAAATTTTTTTAAAAAGCACAGATCTGATATTTGGCTTGTAAAGGGGAGGGTTGCAGAGACATCTTAACGAGACTCCCGTCTAGTCACACATGAAGTGTTCCAGTATAAGTAAGCTGAAAATACTGAAATGAAATCTAAAAGTACTAAAAAAAATAAAATAAAATAAGAATGAACTCCAGCATTTTTGAGATTTTAGGTGTTTAAAAAAGCTGATATTTAAAAAAAAAAAAAAAAAATCTACTCACAGCACTACTTAGTGATAGTCTGGCTTGAGAAGTACGATTGGTGACAAAGCCACAATTTTATTTCTTTTGAAATTAAAGAAAATGGTCATAAGATGAGCAGGTTGCTCAATTATAATGTCAGGATGATGTCTTTGCATTTTGATCCTTTACTATAAAACTTACTCAGTCTTAAAGTCAGGAAGGGTCACAGGCAAATCCTAAGATGGATAGCTTGATAACTGGATACAAGTATCCATCTGTTCCTCGGTGTGTCCTATACATCCAGCTGACAACCCATCAATCATTTGTTTGACACAATATAAAATTTAAGGTGAACCCTCCCCCTCTCAAGGCCACCATCATTCCTTGTCTTCTTATCTGTCTGTACCGCGCATCAGAGCAGCTACAAAAAAACAGGTCTCAGGTTGAGAGAATTTCCCTTTCAGAGAGGCAACGGATAGCAGAAGCCGAAACAAGTCAGGTGTATGCAGTCCTCCACTTGATAGTATCAGTTACAGTTCTCTTTGTTTTCCGCCTGTCCCGCTCTCTCCCTCTGTTTCCGTTTTATTTCCCTCTCTGTTTCTGCACTTTTCTCCCCTTTTCCCTGGATCTCTCTGGCTTTGTATTTCTCACTGCATTTCTCTTGTTGTGTCAGTGTGAGAGAAGAAGATGCAAGGCTGTTCCCGTCGGCAGTGTGGATAAAACAGTTGACTCTGTGCTTGCAAGCACAGTGAGAGCGCTGGCTGAAAGCAAGACCCTTTCCATTGTGTGACTGCGCGTGCGAGTGTGAAGTGTGTGTGTTTCTGTGCATTTTTTGTGTGGGTGTGAGACTGTTTGGGCACAGTGTGGAAGCCAGCGAGAAGGATCTCCCTACACAGCATTACCTTGTGACATCTCACAGGATGAGTTTTGCCTCATGATAGTCCTGTTAAGCTAACTGGGTTTCTTTTTTTTTTTTGCAATGCAAACAGGTGAGCTGATGCACACGTATTAGAAGTTTAAAGCAGCTATGTTCTGGATGAATCCAGCAAAGCTCTCACTGCATTTTTATTTCAGAAAAAGTCCAAATATTGTTTACGAAGCAATCCCAATATTTTTTTTTTTTCCAGGCATCGTAAGTGGCTCATTACAGAAAGTTTTCAGTATTGATGCTTGAATACAGTAGTTGCTGTAGGTAAAAAGTAGTAGTTCAAAAAATAAAAAGCATCACATATTTGTATTCAACCTCTAGGTTCCTGAACATGTTAAAGTTGTTTCAGTGCACATACATCTATTTTTATGCATGGCAGGAATTCCATCATTTCCTTCACCCAAATTACCAAAAATGAGGGCATGAAAACTTGACTTGGAGATGCTGACTTTGATCCTAGCCACTTTATATTCAGCTGGAAACCACCCCAGAGTGCGCTGAAAGTCATGGTCTGGTGAAGCCAACAGAACCACATCATCTGCAAAAAGCAGAAACGGGACTCTCAGGTTCCCACATCGGACAACTTCCTTGTCCCGGCTGCACCTTGAGATCCTGTCTGTGAATATCACAAGCAACATCAGCGACGAGATGCAACACTGGCAGAGTTGAGCACCCACTGGAAATCTGCTTGTGCTGAGCATATGGACACAGTTTTCACTTTGGTTATGGCCTGTGCTCTCGCAGCACCCCCACAGATTTTCCCTCGGGGACACAGTCGTAGATTTTCTCCAAGTCGACAAACCAGATTTGGAGTCAGTGGTGGAGCTCTCATGACTTCCTCAGGAACTTTGCAATAGTAAAGAACTTCTACTATTCCACAGCAAGAACAGAATCCAAATTACACCTGCTGAACCTGATGTTCGACCGTCAGCAGAAGCCTGGAATACATTTTTCCAGGGATGCTAATTGGTATGATACCTCAATAAGTGGAGCACACCTTAATACAACGTTTGAGAGTCAGCACCTCCAAGTCTGAGGACATGTCTGAAGACTCCCTGGGTGGGGCTGAATTATTGCCCAGAGCAAAAGAATTTAAGCATGTCAGGATGCTGTTCACAAGTGATGGTAAAATTGTAAGAGAGATGGACAACCGGATTTCTGCAGTGTCAGCAGAGATGCAAGCATTGTACCAGAATGTAATGGTGGAGAAGCAGCTGAGCCAGCAGGCGTAGCTTTCAGTTAACCAGTCAATCTACATTCCATCTCACACCAATGGTCATGAGCTGTGGGAAGCGACAAGATGAATGAGATACAAGCAGCTGAAATGACTTTTCTTTGCAGATGGCTGGGCTCAGCTTTACAGATAGGGTGAGGAGCTTGGACATCCATGGGATAAGGATTCCACCTGGGTGTCTTGGGAGAAGACAATGGGGTAAACCCAGAACTCTCTGGAGGGATTACATATCCAATCCTGCCTGGGAATGCCACACAATCCTCCAGAAGAAAAGTGGAAAACGTTGCTAGTACGAAAAATGTATGGAATGCCATTCTTAGTTTGTTGCCACAAACCAGGTCTAGATAAGCGTAAGAGGACGAATGGATGGATGGATGGACATGAATATAGTACAAAAAAAACACAATGGTGTTGCTTCCCCAGTTGTATCTGCTCTTTAGATTGTTAGATTTAATCAGAGATAGGCCAGTCTGATTCTGAACCACAGTACAAAACATCTACGGTTTTCACTTTCTACCTAAGGAATAGTCCTGATAAAATCCATACCAACAGAGCACCTGGACAGCTTCACTGGATGTGGGCTCCCTGGTATAACACCTCATGTTTTGAGGAATTTTGTGTATGTGCTATTTTTTATTTATTTATTTATTTATTTTGCTTTCCAGGTCTGTGTGCATTTATTTTGGGGGGAAAAGTGTGAGTGGGAGTAAAACAAATGAGTTGCTCTGCTGTGTGTGCAGGGAAGTCTCCTGCCTGTTTCAGGCTATGGTCGGGTAGTTTTTGTCCACTTACAGTATAATCATGGAGTTAAAAACAACGCTGACTGTGCTGCTATCGATGCCAAACAGCAGATATACCACCCGGTGGTTACATCTTGTTTTTTTTTTTTTGTGAAGTCCCAAACATACTGAGGTCACATTTTACATGTCAAGACTTTATTTTTCTGTGCAGCTGTGGCAATGCACATGAGCAAACGTAAGCGTATTCCCCAGAAAAGTCATATTCCTTTGGTCTTTCTGCACACTTTGCACATACTGGCCACGGACACCTGAGTTTCCTCTTGTGTGGTAAAAGCACGTCTTCCTACAGGTTGTACAATGGACTTGGAGAAATCCATTGTTGAGGCAGAAAAATACCTTGAACTCTACCAACCAGTCTTCCCATTGTAAAACTGAAAGTCTTTGGTTTGCACGTTGTGTCTGTGAATATTGGTTTTCCAGGCAAGGGATCAAATTACCACATGAAATCTAGTTAAATCAAACTTAGCACTGAAGATCAATTTCCATACTGAATATGTATGCTGAATAGGCTGTGTGGTCCTGATGAGGTTTGTGTGGAAGCTTTTCTATCTGGTCTAAGGTCAGGAGTAGCTCGTAAACTGTGATTGTTGTGAAGCTCCTGTGTAGATCAATGCTGTTTTCTTTTTCTTAAATCTTCTTTGTCTTCTGTAAACTGCCTTTTTTTGAATTACGTTTTAGTTTTTATTTATTCATTTGATGGTTTTATCCGTGATATTTTGCCTATGTGTCCATCAGGATCTTATCTGTAATCCTGCTGTGGAAATGTGTGATATGTAGGTGGCAGAGATGGGATGTTTATAACCAGAAGGGTACAGATAGGCTCTCCAATATATCAGTGTTCCACAGACATGCACACAAACCTGCAGACGCATATATTAACAAAAATATTGTAAACAGGGTAAACTCAGGTGTGAAATCTATTTGCGATGGTTGACCACATTGGCTCATATACGGAATGCCTGAATAATGCCAAAAATAATGGAGAAGGACTTTTTATTTTTTTTTTAATGCAGATACATTGTCTGGAAGTCATACAGGACAACAGCTGGGCTTTGTCAAAAATGCTATACTATTAATAAAATGTAAAGTGCCAAAACTCATTGCCATCTCAGCTCCTTTTTTTTGCAATGAATTTTGAACTGTCGTTCTATTTTCTGCTTCATGATTAGCATTTTAAGTGGTGTATTTGAATCCAAATACAGACAAATGTAAACACATTATAGTTGTGTTTGCACAAGTATTCCAAAAGAAACCAGGACACTTCTGCAAATGGACACCTTAACCACTTTCTGACCGCAAACAACAACCTGAGCAGGTGTGGCCTCAGTCAAACGTCCCAACAGACAACAGAGACAATCAGGATCACGTTCTCCTGGCTTGAACATTAAAAAGTGTATTTGAGCTGCAGTTAAAGTAAAGTACTGTTTCATATAAATCTTTATCTTTTTAGTACAGTATAGTTTTTTGTACCAGGTTTATCAACTTGAAATTGCACTTTCAAACTGTTGTTCTAATTTTGGCAAAGGTTTGACATTAGGGGTTTTTTCTGTATCATGTTATACTACCGCTACTTAGCAACCAAGCAATACTCCCCACATCTCCCCCAGCTTGTTCAACACTGTGGTCACTCTCATTGCTAACAGACTGGTGCTTGTACTGTTGTTTCCTCTGCCCTCGTGAACCTATCAACTATGTCACACAGCCACTAAACGATTGCCCTACTCATACATACATTTTCTCCCACTCAGGGTCACTGAGCTCCATCACAACATGCTTAAGATTTTCTGTTGCTCTCATCTTGTCATTGCTGGCAGTGAGGTGGATAAGCCAAATCTGCGATGCAATGATGGCATTTAGTAATGCTAAGGGTACTATAAGCCAAGGTTGCTTCATTTTCAATAGCTGCAGTGAAATTAATTTAAGGTTAAGCTACCAGTACAGGAATGTCAGATGTCATGGCTGGGACACTGGTGCATAAACACAATCGATAAAGATGGAGATTGTAGCATCACGGTATAGTTCATGCAAAAAACACTGTCAAACCATGATCAGAGTCCTGGGATGTTACCTTTAGTCCAGGACTGGTTTCTGACATTCTGCATGAGACACTGAGTGAGATGGCTTCGGAATAGATGGCCACAAATAACCAACCTCCACATGACTTTAAGGTGATTTACTTGCACCGATCCCGGACATGAATCAATCCTAAATTGATGGATGTATATTTTATAATGCGCTGTATGGTACGATCCATTCTGCCATTGGTATCTATTTCAGAGGCTAATTTTGGCACAAGGCTGAGTCCATCTGGGCATTGTAACAGGCCGCACAGTTGACTGGCTGTCAGAAAGGGATATTTACCCATTCGTTGATTGTCAGTGTTTGTGTTTCGCACGAAATGTGCAACAACCAAACACACTAGAACAAAAGGAAAAAAAAAAGCCTGTAATCAATTGCTTGTGTACTTTACTTTGCTGCATATTCATTTTGATCAGAAATACAAATCAAGTCAGCGTGGGCCAAAAGAATACATTTCAGTGTCAGTTTCTAACACATATGCAAATGGCTGTGTGGCTGTGATTTGACAGTAATCTGCCATTTAACAGGCAAAATTTAGCTTTGGCTTGCTCTGAGATTTTATTTACTCATTATGACTTAATTCGATGTTGGACAGCAGCTGGGGAGCATTTTAGTTCACTGCAACATGAAGAACTGAACTATTGACCTTTATATATACATATTTTTTAAAACGTAGATAACAATAAACAATGAAAATGTGAAGTGACCTGAGATGACTCATGAGGTGTGATGACACTGTTCCTACTGTGTGTGCACAGAGCGCATGCACGACCAAGCAACATGTGAGAGCAGTAACTGTCATGAGTCAGGATGCTTCACAACATCCCACTATTAATATTGGGACCTGTGTTACACCTTTTTTTTATTTTTTTTGTGGCTACTGGCAGGTAGCAATTGTGATTTCACCATGGACCTCAAACTAGTGCAGAGAGTAACCATCACATTCTGTGCCAGCCTGCGAGGAACCAACCTTGAACCAAGACAAATAGCACTCATTCATATTAGAACTGCACATGTAGACTGCTATTAAGACTTTTGTCCGACTTTGTCCTGTTCATTTTTTTTCCTGCCCCATCCGAGTCATGTGATAAATAACGAAACTGACTGCCATCCCGTGGGAATCCCCTGACTAACAGACTTCCTGAAAAATGTCAGCCTGTATGGCATGCTAACTGTCCCATCATCCATCTTCAAAGCTTTGACATTCAAATTTAAGGAAAGGCCTGTCTTGGGATTTAGGTACTGTAGATAAACACTGACAGCCTACAGTTTTATGGAGCATGCTGATTTTTATCGAGACAATACAAACAAACTTTGATTCCGTTGTGTGCAACTGCTGTGTGTCATAAGACCAACAATATTCTGTTTGGTAGAATAATATATATTATTTTTTTATAGAATTGGTTGCAGTTCAGTCAGTCAGTGTAACAGTAAATTTATATATACATGTATGTACATATATATTCACACAAAACTTTATGTACAAATTACAAAGAAATTAAATAAAATATTGGATGCAGCATGAAGAGAGGACAGAATATGAGCTCTTATGAAGTCCCACTAACCTTTATGCAGTTTGAAAAGCCAAAGTAAAAAGATCAAAAACTGAACTTTTAAAATGGGAGAGGAAGATATAATAGAGATGAGTAAACTATTCCACAGCCGGCAACAATAGAGGAAGCACAATCGTGCTGGGATTTTATCTGTGACTGTAGAAAGGACAAAATTAATTGGACAGAAGATCAAAGGGGTCTGAAGGTGAAATTGGGGCAGACTAAAACCTTGTGATACCCTGTGAAGGAAGGGCACCGAGGAAGATGTTCCTGCTTCTTATTTTGTTCTGCCTTTTTGAAAGGCAAACCGTTTTCAGCATCACATAGTAATGCCTGCAAACCACACGCTTGATGGGTGCTAGACAAACATAGTTTTTGTAACACGCCAGACATTAGCATCAGCTTTTTTTTGTAAAATCTGTGTTGCAGTTTGACATCTTCTTGTGGGTTAGCTTGCCCTAAAATATGGTAATATCCTGAATCTGCAAGGCACTCCACAGCTGTCACGCGTACAATAACTAGAATAATATGCAAGAAAGGCTCACGAGTAGTTAAATGCTTTGTCTTCTAGTTCACAGCACCAAAATCAGAGCTTCAAGGCCTTGTGATGCTTGCGTATATCCTATCTTATCCTATTTCAGGTTCATGCACCGTGACTTATTTGCATGCATACTTATTTGTTGGGTTTGAGGTGCACCTCCAATTTGCATGGACCAACAAAAAAAACAACTGGCCATTAAAATATCTAATACCTAAGTAGCTGTCAAGAGCAGAACTTTTTGTTTTAGTTCTTTTAGTCTCAAAATTCTGCAGGAGCATTGTCTGTAGTTGATCCAGATGACAGCTGTGTTTACATCTGACACATTTAATTACACAATTTAAGCAATTTTGCGCGTTGAGTTAATTTAAGTTCATCAGCACAGCACTTAGTGTACACATTCAGAGTTTCAATCCTCTCTAGTGTTGTCAGGGTTACTGATGGGAGGCATATTTGCATCAGTGGCTGTCTAATCTTGTCAAACGATTAATATGTCAAATATAATAATAATCAGAGAAATCATAGAATTAAAAAGACTTGAGACTTTTTTTTTTTTTTTTTTACCATCTCTTTAATTAAAAGTAATAATTATCTATCTAAACTTTGGAATATTGGCACACATCATTGGTTACAGTTGGCTACATTTTTAAAACTATCTTTTACTCTTTTATTTTGTAACATTGTGTTAAGAGGAGATTTTCACTTTTGGCAGTATCAGTAAACCCCACTCTAATAGCCTATCATTTAAACCGCATGATTATTACGGCATTCTAAAATTATGCAAATGAGGAATGCAGTCCAAATGACTAAAAGACATATTATATTTCCACTCAACAACGGCTGCATAAAAGCGAGTATCTCACCCATCAACGGAGTCAAACATCGCCCCCAGACTTCCACTGTAATAACACAAGGCAGTCGTCAAACAGATCACTGATATTTGTGTCCTTGGTTTAAGTGTCACTCTGAAAACTTTCCAAAACTCGGGTGTTCCTTCTTCTAAAACAAACCGTAATGGGAGTCATTAGCAAACTGCAAATATGCCCTCAACCAGTGAGATGATCAAAACTACCTGCTATACAGTTTGTCCTCATGACTGCCTCTCTATCCCATGGCTCAACAATTAGTGCACATATTTGTTCAGCAAAACCTCACCCCCGGGCGAGTGTCTGCTGCAGCAGGAGCGCATACACACCTCTTTATTTTTGATTATATTACACGCTGACTCCACATCCTGCGCCTCCAGTTCCATCTGCCACTCTTTATTGACAGAAAAATCTCAGCTTTTTTCCTCCTCTCTTCCTATTGTCTTTTTTTTTTTTTTTATCTCTTCCCCTTAGCGGGGGAAAAAGGTGACTCATTGTATTTGTATTTGATTGTTAATATCAGTCGGATGAGGACAGCTATTGTGTAAACGCGGTGTGGGCTGGAGACGGGACTTTCAGTTGTGTTTATTTCGTTACAATGTCTGCCACTCTCCCCCAGCATCATAACTGGTTTAGTGCAATCCTCTTCACTATAGCCAAACCCTCGGGCATGTTCTAGAGCAACTTTGAAAAGAGACACACTTAGATTTTCTTTCATTTTTTTGTGTGCCTTTTTTCATGCTGAGCCGAAATTCTCTGTCTAGTACTAAATCTGCTTGTTGTCTTTTATATCTAAAATTGCACAGTTTTCCTCCTGTCTGCATTCTAATAGGCTGTATCGCCTCTTCTCTCAACAGGGGTCCTTAACTTTTTGATATTTGCCTTTGTTTCTTTCACCTCTAAAGTAAATGTCACTAATATTTTTGGTTGTGAAGACACTATGGTAGCGATATTAATATCATTATTTGCACGTCTTTTAAACATTGAGTGCATGCTTATAAGGCAAATGAGTTTTTTGACATCATTGTTTCGATGCACATTCTCCAATTTCAAACCATGTACATGTGAATACTTTGTGGATTTAATCATTTTCAGGTGATATGCAAAATACATGACTACATAAGTATAAGGGAGCATCATCACCTCAGCTAGTATGAGGTCACAAAAGGAGACTGAACTGATATTGGAAAGTTGAGGAATGGTTAAATGCCATTTCCAGGCAACAGTCTTGAAATAGCTCCACCATTGAGCCGTAACCACCGAACAATCAGATGTATTGTTGCAAATATTCCACAGGGGCGGGGGGGAAAATGCATGGAGACAAATAGTGCAAATTACTTGCAAAAGGTCTGATAAAAAGTGGAACCAGCCATTATCCTCCAGTGGCGTTCTGGAGTGTCGAGAAGTCCAAGGTGTGAAGTGCTCAGAGCTGTGGTCAAGGTAGAGAAGGCTGAACAATGAACAACACTGAGTAAGACTTACAGATGAAATCAGAGTGCCTCTTAATGCGCAAGATGGATGGACTCATGGCTGAATCACTAATAGATGCAGGACACCACCTGGATTCAGGTACCGGAGAGATGGAGGAGGAGGACTGGAAGACACTTTCTATGTGTAGAGGTGCACAAAAGTGTCCGCAGCTTTCATGAGGGTCATGACCTCTCTGCTGGACCAGTTACATGCATACAATTCCTCTACTGCAAAGAAAATGCCTGGCCCTCTTCCTCTCTTGATTTAGGTTCTATTAGATCTTGTGGATTCTTTCCAAATGTGAAATTTACAGTCAGGGAGGAGAATGCTTTGGACAGCATTTGGGAGGCTGTTGTTGTTTTTTCAGCAAAATTTGTTCGTGAACGGATCAAGAAACGGACGCACTACATGCATAAAAGACTCATGGAAAGGGCAGAATTATGATTCAGTTACCACTAGATGTTACTTATTTATGGCATGTATGCTAATGATTGAGAATAAATATGCGAGTTAGGAAACATAGTTTTTGTAATTTGGTAATTTTGCCCACCTTTCATTTCCCTATGAAAGACAAAACAAACTTAAGTTTGTGGTTCAGTGGCACTTAGATAGACTGTGAGCAATCAAATAAATCCTCAGTGAGACAGTTTACCTCATTATATGCAACAACCATGCCTTCACATTCACAGCATCATGAACATTTTCGACACCAATTTAAATGACGGCATGCGTGACGGGTTGTTGCCTCCACGTGTTACAGAGGATAAAAGAGGAACAGGAAATTAGATATGTACGATGACTTACAATGGATTCAAGTTTTCCATAGGAGGAGAGATGAAGCGACACAATAATGGAAACAACGAAACCGTAACTGATTCATAAACCAGTTCCTTACTCTTGAAAACACAAGAAATAAATAAATCTTAATCAAGTATATGTCCAGGCCTTTTTAACTATGTGGGTACATATATTTAAAAGATATGAGAAAATATACAATCGTGGAAGCTAAATATAATGAGAATAATCATTTAGGACAATGAAAACCATACTAATAAACTGTACCGATCACATACAGGTACAAGAAAAGGCCTTAGGTGCCAGTTGTGATTCATAAATAGATGGTAAGCATGTGAAGTGTCCGTGAGCTCTGTGCGTCATTGGCAGGAGCCGTTCAGCTGGCCACATCGTTGAAATCACAAGATGTACCGGAAACAAAGACTGTGTGAGGCTTTGGATGTAAACAAAGCCTGTGCAGTGATGAAGCTCATGACAGGAGGTGAGAATCAGGTGACAATCGTACTTTGTGGAGGCCTGTTATGCACACTGGACAGGGTAAAGATTTTTTTTTTTTTTATCTAAGTTGATGCTTCAGTTGACCAGCTTCTGTAGAGTCCAATAAATCTGGACTGAATCGCACCCACTCTGCCACTTTTTTATTTTATTTGTTCCCCCAAATGTGTTATAATAATTCAGTAATGGTGTGATAGTCAGATTAACAGAACACACCAAAACATCCTCTAGGATCCTCAGACATGCTTACAGATGATCACAGAACACAAGCTAAAATGTGCTTGGGCACATTTAAATAGAGTCATTAAGTAGGCATAGATCTCCCCTAAAATATATGTGCCTCTTGCTTTGGGTAATGTATTGTTGTAGTATTTTCCTCCACACCTCCTTTTGGCTGAGATGTGCATAATGTTAATAGCAGTGCCCTGAGGAAAATACACTTTTCATTCTACTCGTGTGCCAAGAGAGCAAAGGCGCGATTTCTTTTGTCAGTTTTAATGTTTATCATGTGAGTTATGCAGAATTAAAGCAGAGAGAAGGACAAAGGCCAGACAAGTTTCTCTACAAAAAAAGATCTGTATCCATCGACGCAGAAGCGCACACATACACACAAAGAGGAGGACAGATATGGTTGTAGACAACAGACTGACACGATGGATGAGGAAGCTAACATGTTCTGCACTGAGCGTGGACAGGCTGTAATTTTTTTTTTGTCTGTCATCATAAGACATCAAACGAGAGGCAGTCTGAAGCTGAAACTAAATTTACTGGAGTATGGTATTGACCACAGGCTTCTGTCTTTCACGTCAACACGCTCATTTTTTTTTTCGGTTTCCTCTCCTGCTCATTCTTTCTGTCTCTCTGGAAAGTGCTCTCAGAGCCTGCGGTTGACTCATCCCACTCCAATAACAGCTCCAACTGGCTCTAATTTCTTCTGGAGTTTTTTTTTTTTTAAAAGTCTCAAAGCGTGAGTTTGAAACTCTTTGTGGATCTCTCCCATGAGCACAAACATGTACAGCACAGGCATATGTGCGGCGTCTTGTCACCTGTGTGCATTTGTGCATAAACGCCTGCAGCTGAATCTACTGGGTCCGTGCTTTCGGCACGCACATTACCGACAGATGTCTAGCGTGAGTAGGTGTGCTTCTGTGTTGCGAGCGGCGCGTGGGCACGTGTACTGTACCGCATTAGTTTTCCATTGCTGCGAGTTCATTGTGTGTGTTCATGTGTGCGTGTGTGTCCCCGGTAGTCCCGCTGTTCTCCAGTAATGGAGAACATGTGGTAATAACAGTGATCTATCACAGCGATGGCTTGCCGCTGCCAACCACAGAGAAAGCAGAAGCTGCAGCAGCATGGGACAGCAGAGATGACAGTGGGGACAGCGATGAAAAACTATAAGCCGAGTCAAACAACGGGATGGTCTTCGTTGTCTTTCTCCACAAGAGTATAACAATGCAGTGTGCATATAATCAGAGAAATGTATTTCCTGAAGTCAGAGAGTACAGCTAAATTTAGAAACTGGAGTATTTTAGGTGTGGTAAAGGTTATGTTGCTCTGTAGGTGACTTAAAGAAATGTGGATGACATTTAACATTATAAATACACATTGAATGGGATAATTAGATTTTAAAATACGATGTAAAATTATAGACAAAATGTTACCGTTTCCAGTGAATGTGCCATCACCATTCAGTCATCTGGGTGTCTCATCTAGCCAAACACATTACTGAAATGTTACAAACAGCAAACGTCATCATCATTTCTGCTCGAGCATTTGGAAAGAAGCTCTACCTCACAATGCTGTTTGCCAGAACCAACTACGTGCAGACATTCTTTCTTGCAACTGGAGACCAACAGCACACCTCCTCGCTTGCAAAAACTAACAACATTTAACAAAAATGCCTGATTTAAATCCAGCAAACAAACATAAAGACAGAGCAATGAATGAGACTTTCTGCCTCATGTGTAAGTGTTGTGAAATTAAAAGTAAATCCAGTCTGTTTGTTTACCCTAAAGCTGTCATGTTTGTGTTTATTGATCATGTCAAGATATTATTAAAATAACATGGCTCGAATCAAATCGAGAGGCTTGCATACATGCTTCCTAAAGTAAAATCAGCAGTGATAGCTAGGAGTAAGAGCACACAGACAAACAAACATTTGAAATTAAACTGGCCTTTTGTTTATTGTTTAATTTTATCATGTAATTCTGTTTATTTGGCAGCATCCCTGCAGCTCCCCTTTTCGCTGAAACCGATAAAGCATGGCTTGTTATTACAGCATTACAGCATGAATTTTCATTGCAATTTTGATTCACTGATGGAAGCAAAATACAAGGTCAAACAGTGCTGTGTTTAGCTTCCGCGAGCATAATTAATGTGTAACAGGCATAAATTTAGTGCATCAACACAGCACCTGACTCACAACACGGCACCGCTGTGAAAGAATGGCGGAAGAAACAGCTCCTCTTATTCAAAACGAATGACCTTTGTCATCAGAGACAAATGCAGTTCTCTCCACCCGACCTCTCTTTTCAAAGCGAGCAGAACCGAGAGAGTAAATGATAGAGAGATCAATTCAATCTCACCAGGTGGGTGGAAAGTAAAACATCACAAAAAGCTAAGCAGAAGGGCGCCTTTTTGGTTTACCTCGAGGCATATAGGTAGGTTAAGTCAAGGCAATCCATTAAAGCAACACATGCATTTGGTTCCATCATCTCCCAGACAAAGATAACTCACCTTTATCCATTTCGTCCCTGAAGTCTTTATGCAGGCTTAGAAAAACCAACAGATAGCACTGCTCTCCATGTCTCACCCCGCATACTTAACTTTGTCTCATTTTTTATTTCTCCCTGTGCCTGTCTGAGCTGCCTTCGGATTTTCTTGCCCTTAATTTTTTTATTTTTTTCATTTTCCACCGTTCCTTTTTTCCTCATGTACCTGCAGCCTCCTCCATCACCTGTCATCACCTTGACTCTCACAGCTCACCTCTTCATCACCTGCACAAGCACTCGGTTTGTTGCATCAGTGTTGTTTCCTCCCAACTTTTTATTTCCCGATGTCCCTCTCATTCAAGCACCCGCTGCTGCAACGATAAACTAAACACAGAAAAACCCTATCTCAAACTGAAATAGAAGCAGATGAAAGGTTGTCAGTATAATTATGAATGTGTTAATTAAAAAAATCCTCACTCAAATAGACTTCGGAGGTAATTAGTCTCTCTCTGACAGCCCAAAACATTACTGTTTAAGTGACGAAGGCTTATTCGAATTTGCGCTGTTATCTGCCGAGCATTTAAGGTACATTTTTTGTTTTCAGCGTCCTTTAATAACACTGCTGCATTGTTTCAAGGGAAGAAAAAAAAAAAGTGTGACTGAAATTGTTTCGGGCTTTGTGATAATGCTGCTTTTTCAACTAGATGTTGATGCGTGTGGCACCATTTACCTCGCAACCTGGTGTGATCATCATTTGTTTCTAGTCAGGGGATAATGTGTTATTCTTATTCCAAGATTCAGTCTCAGACAAGTATTTTTTTTTCGCAGAGGGTGGCATGGCAAAGTAAGCGTTTAAGCACAGAATGGCTGCACCACTGATTGTGCCATCGCTGTGTTATTCGCTTTCAAAATAAATTTCGAGCACCAGTGTCTGACCAATTAGAGTAAACTCAAGAGAAGAAAAGCTCTATCGGTTACCTGCCAACCATTACTGCTGCTAAGGGTGAAAGGAGTATGGGGGGGATAAACGATATCTGTGTTTGAATCTTCTTGTTTTGCTTTAAAATAAGCTCGCATGGTTCTGGTCTTTATGTGGATGCTACTTAAACATGTACCACCCACCTAGACATTGTTGCAAAACGGTGCACAACCCTCCTTCCCGATGGCACGAGCTACTACCTGGTGGCAGTGGGCTCCCCCAGCAGGACAATGCGCCCCACCACACCAGCTTAGGAATGACTCAAGGAACCACACAAAGGGCCCCAGGCATTGCCTTGGCTTCCAAACTCCCCACATCCCAATTTGATCGAGCATCCACAGGAAGCGCCAGAACAAGCCCAATCCACACAACCCCCACTCTGCAACCCATATGGTCCAAAGTATCTTCTGCCAATGTCCCAGTGCCTGACACCGCAGGACACCCCAAGAGGTCCGGTGTCCATGCCCAGTTGGGTTAGAGCTGTTTTGGCAGCATGAGAGGGACCTACACAGTATAAGACACTTGGTTTTAATGTTATGGCTGAGCGGTATGTGCATGTGTGGATACATTATATAAAAATCAGTGCCAAATCCCAGTGGAGACATAAGAAGTTGTCAATGCCTGCTTCAGTTTGCAACTCACCAATGTTATTCTTGTTACTGTTTCAGACTAGTAGATGATAACTATTGCACTGTGGTAACTCTATGAAAATAGCACTGAGGTACTTCACTACCTGGGGACTGTGCGAAGTGCAGAATCAAACACTGATTGTACATACAGGTACAATTTCAATGGTAGGAGACACTAGGAGAAGGAAGGCTGTTTTGGCAGTTTTTTTGAGTTTTCTTTAAGTAAGGTCAGATAGCTGGATGTTATACTCATGTTTGGTTACTTTTAGGAAAAGTTATTTGTAGGTCGTATTTTAAGAGTCTCCTTTCGGGAATCATCCATTCATTTGTACAAACAGCTCACATATCAATCAAATCATATTCTTATAACACAACTCATGCATCCACTGCGACTCCAAGTGCTGATTATAAAATGAGTTACAATAATTTAATTCAGAATAAAGCTTGTGAAAGCTGCTAAGCTTACTTACTCATAAATAACTTCATTTGACCATAAACACCCAGCTTGATGTTGCCTCCCTTCCACCCTAATGAGCAGGATCGTAACAATGCTGGTTGTGACTCAACTATGTTACATGCAGAGTGGAAGGTTTGTATGTGTCTCTCCCTCTCCACCTCTCTCCTGCAGGTGGGAATTAGAAGACTGGCTTCCACCTGTGAGTTCCTGGTTTTGCTACCTGTGAGCTCCTGAAGAGCAGAGGATTGGCTCACACTCTGGCCAGTTAGCCAATCAGGACAGAGGAAAGCCCTCAAGCTCCTTTGGTCTCCCTCTTGCTTTGCTGTCATTTGAATGCTGTTGTCAGCTTGCAAGGTTTGTGGTGGGAAGGTAGAAACTGAGATTGGATACCCTGTACACTGCACATGTAGTTTACTTTTGTTATTGCACTACGTTATGGGTTGGTGCCACCATTGTAAATTTTGTTTTTCCATTCTTAGGAGGTAAGAGAGCCAGGGCTTTTGTTTTACTTTTCTTTCTTCACAGAAAGAGCTGAGTTCTCTTGTTCGGCACAACCCCACAGTTGACCTTCCCCCCACATTTTTGAAACCTTCATCTTGTTGATCATTCAAAACTTTTAAATAAATGTTCTTCCTTCCTTGATGGTCAGTGTTATCGTCTCTGACTGCTTCTTGTAAGTAGAAACGTAACAACTAGTTTGGAGTCTTTTATGGACCTTTTTCTTGGCAGGATTTTGGCACGCCACAGAAGGAAAAGCCACAGGTATGATTAATAAGATTAAAAATGGATGCAGTCCATTGTGCAGGCTGTGCTACGGCTCAGTGGGACGCTCAGAAGTATTTGAGACATTGTTAATGTTATTAGTTACACCTGTGCTGTGGCTGCTTTCAAAAGTCAACATATCTGCAGGGAAATAAGTCTGTTTCCTTGGTGTTGTTGAACTATGTTGTACATATTTTACTGTACTGTAAAGCTGATTTGAATAGCCATCTGCCAACTCTATAATGGGGTTCTACTGGCTCATGTGTATACTTGGAATTCTCTATTTTATCAATGTTATCGCTAAATAAAGAAGAAAAAAGTAGACTCCAGGCTTGTCTTCTCGTGACCCTCCTTAGAGAAAGCCAGGCAGCTTCTAAGAGTGTGTACAAGACTAGATGAGCAACACATAATGCGAGGGGATGTTCAAACAACATACAATCTTTTCAAAGCACAAACATCTGGTTTCATAAAGAGACGACTGGATACATGTTGATGCATGAATACGTACATATAGTGTGAACATACACGCATAGGCAACGACACACGCCATTATATCCAGTTAAATGTTTTGTTGGAAAGTAAATATAACACAGTGTACTATTTAAATATTTATATTGCATGTCTTCATTTTCCAACAACAGCCCTGCAGACTGGAATTCATTATTTACAGCTACTTTCAATAATGAATACAAAGTTTGAGTTTTAATGAGCTTTCCTGCACCTGAAAGCCAATCTTGATGGATACAAACTTAAATTTAGCCGGTACGTGGGAATGCCATCACTGATGCGCCTCCATTAGTCCTTGTGTAAAGCCCAAGGAGCTGACAATAGGTTGTCCAGAAAAAGTTCATTTGCAGACTAGCAGGCTGAAGTAATTACCACACAACAGAAAAGGTATATATATATATATATACATATCCCCTAATAAAACTGCTCAATGTCAAGACACAATTCTGCATCACACCATGTGTTGAATGGACAGTACATCATAGTGAGGATGCTGACACATTTGCTGAGTGTCCTGGCATTGTCACCTCTCTGTTCATTGCACTGGCAACTTATTGCTTTGGTCTCATCTCCCTCTTGGCTCACCAAAGAGGAGAATGACCTTCCAACGCCAGACTCGGAATGCAGATTCACTCACTACTTTGCAATCTGATCTTTTTCAAGAACAACCTTTCACCAGCTTCCTTCCCTGTAATCATATTCCATCTAATTACTCTAATTGCACTACATAAATCTCAGTATTTCTGCTTCGTTCTTATCGGAGACAACTCAAGTTACAGAACTTGGACTTGAGCCAGACTTAAGTCATGAATATAAGAACTTTAGACATGATTAGATAAAATCATTTTTAAAAACCCTGCATCTCCACTTGGACTTTAACTCCAGTGACTTTACTTGGACTTTAGCCTTTTGACTTCTTCCCGGAGACGAAACAATAAAATTTGGTATAAAAAAAAAAAGCGTGCAGAGAATCAGCTGAAAATGGAAACAATGAATCAGTGAGACAGGAACCAATTATGCTGCACAAGCAGGAGGGAAAAGTGCATTTGGCAGTGCACAGTGCACACCAGCGCTTTATCACATCAGGCATTAAAACATTCAGGTAAGTCTTCTGATGGCAAATTACATCAGTTGTAAAAAGCACCCTAACATGGACCCCCTGCAGCCAATGCTGAGTGGGCCTCTCTCCGCCAGCATCCGCGGGGAACAGGAAACTACGACTTAACTATGATAATGTTTTATTTGCTGGGCACAAGCAAGTGGCGGCTGACTAAGGATCAATATATGTAATCAGAAAAACACACTGAAGGTGTGACAACAGCCTGAATAAGGAGCCGGGAGCAGTCAAGCCACGTCTGGACTCAAAGCTTCTCTTCCCTTTTTTTCCTTTTTCCTCACACACATGAAAAAACACGTCCTACCAGAACAATCAAACTTAATTAAATCATTTAATCAAGATGCAATTTATCCATTTTTTTTGTTATTATCCATTATTCAAAAGTGTAAGTGTAAGTAATAAAGCTGCATCATACACTCTCAATGACATCAGAGCTTTTTTTCAAGCTGATCACATTAATATTTGTGGATTGGAACCTCTAGTGTGCGGATCATTTAGCTCCTGAAAAACAATGTGTATATTCTGCTGTTTATCTCCTTTTCTGGTTTTATTAGGTGTGTGATCAATAAACATGCAGCCCTCATTATATGAGTTTCACTTGTTTTGTTTTTCACATTTTAAAAAGGGAAAGGGATCTATTGTACACACGTACCATAATTGCATTACTATATACATTTTATAATGGCAATAATGTGCTGGGTGGCACATAGTGTCTCTTTTACCACTTAAAAAATGATGTTAGAGAATTGAATTTGACGTGGGCCTTATAGGTCTTAACTCAGGACTTGATTTGGGACCAGATAAGATCTGAGAATTACATGTAAGGCAGTGATTTTATCCCACTTCTTGATCCTACTTTATTTCTCTACCTTAAGGCCAGTTATTGCTTTCCAAAGAAGTGTCCGCAAGGGCAAGCGTGCCATGAATTTCATAATCTATCCACATGCATGAGGATCCACATGGACCAATCTGCAGAAACCCAAAATTTGTGATCGTACAGACTGTCTGCAAGCAAAACATGTGGCGCCGAAAACAAATTCTTGTTGAGTGTAGAGACTGCACGAGGAGATTCTTGGTCATCCACATCTTCACAGTTTGTCATTAAAAGAGCTGTAATGGAAGAAGCCACCGCCGGACTTTGAAGGAGCTTTGATTTATACATGCCTTTCATTGAAGGAGCCCAGACACAGTGGGAAGTTTTAAATTCTTCAGAAATCCTGTGCTTCACCCACTGTGCTGGAAACACCTCAGGAATATCCACTGACCCGGTGTACAGTCCAACTTGTAAATAGCTGCTATATCCTGTAAAAACTGCCCCTTGTGTTTTTCTTTGTTCAATATGAGCGCTGATGCAACCGTCTGTGCCCATCGGCGTGGACCTAATGTAATATGAACAGAGCGGCATGCACTGTTGCAGTCCGCTTTCAAAGTTCACATTGGTTTGCCCATATGGATGCTGAAGGCATGAACTGAACCTAAGTCTGGGATGTCCTCTGTAGTGGCTAGGATACTAAAATAGCACTTAAGGCTTGGAATTTTGGTGGTGTTAATTAATAGACGATAACGTATTTTTAAAAACATTTATATTACAAATTCTTTTAAACAAAATAAAAAGATCAGTATGTAATGTAAGTAAAATGTTAGCCTGACTCACCAGATGTAGACTGCGGGTATAAGCCCTCCATTGGCCACTTATTTTAGGTGGTTTTGGCCTTTCCTTTTGCTATCTAGATGCTAACCATCTTCAAAATCCACTTTACTATAACAAAAAATATCACCCTCTGGGCAGCAACTTACAACACGGAAAATTTCAAGCATTGCTGAGGATTTGAATCGTGCAGTAAGGCAGCCACCACAACAATTCTACCCATCACTAGATTGAGAAAACTGCAAGCCCACTTCCCTCAATTAGTTCTGCCCAAGACAACTGTGATTGGTTTAAAGAAATCCAAACAAGTCCGAGTGTTATTTTTCCTCCTATAGCAGGATGATAATGAGGTGCAGCCAGACCATTATGTACTACAGAATGGGCTGGCTAAGCGGGACTGGTAAAACGTTAACCACTCGATGCTGTACTGCCTGTAGCTATCGCTTACTTTAAATTATCTCTGCTGGAAGGCTTTTAACAGCACATTGTTACAATGGTGAGTTTGAGCCTCATTTACTTCAGCAGGACTTTGTCCCAGTGCTTGCGCTCCTTTGTTGGACTTTTTAGGCAGTTTTTTAACAGATTAAAACACTTAGGCCATCTTAAATATAGATGCATTCAGTAAAAGGAACATGGTGGAAAATTTTGTCTTTCCAAGTCACTCAAAACAGAGGCTGATGTAATTTGTGCTGTTAGTTTTATTCACAAACAAAATTCCACAGTATAATAGTTGGCTGTCCTTGCTCTTAATATGTAAATATAAATGTAACTGGTAATAGAAGACCGCATTAATAATAGAAGAATATTGAAGTAATTAAAGGTTTTCATAACAAGAGCTTCTTCAAATGTAAATCTGGTGACTGAACATTTCTGCGGGGAGGGAAAGATCTGCTGCTGAAAGTTGCAAAATCCCCACCGAGACACATTAGTTTGATTGAATGTATTAAGGCCAGCTGTGATATAGAGACAGGCAACAAATCAAAGGAATAGCCTACACCCCTAACCGCGACAGTGAAAGGGTCCAATGGGTCTACAAGGTGTGTCTGAAAAGTTCCAGGACTGGTGTCACAAAAAGATGTGTTTCAAATCCAAACTACAAATTACAAGTTTCCCCTGGAGTCTAACACACTTTCCCAGCCTTCTCTGCCACGCCGCCATGCACTCCTGGAAGGATTCTTCCAGGATCCTCCGCAGCTCCGTCATCACAGCCATCTTGATGTCATCCACGTTTTCAAAACGGGTCCCCTTGATGACCCCCTTGAGCTTGAGGAAGAGGAAGAAATCCCACAGAGCCAGGTAGGGTGAGTAGGGAGGTTGCTCCAGCACGGCGATGTTCTTCTCAGCCAGGAACTCTCAGACGCTCAAGGTATTGTGAGCGTCAACATGGTGAAGCAGCCATGACTTGTCCTGCTACAACTCTCGCCTCTTCTCGCGCACTGAACAAAGCAAACACAGCAGGATCTCTTTGTATGTGTGCTGATTGATCATCTGAAAGGGAAAACTCCTACTTTGTAGTTTATCTTTTGTGACACCAGTCCTGGAACTTTTTTGACACACCTCGTATGCTGGCTGTAAGCGGCAATTTGCCGATATGGTTTAAGTCCAGTAGAGTTCCAGAGATGTGGAGAATCAACGCTAAGGGAACACTTTACCAAAATACCTTATGTTGGGTTTGTTTTAATTTGTAATCTTTAGGTTTTTTTGTCAGTTTGTTTGTAAAGATATTTTTGGGGCTTTTCTGCTTTAATGTGTAGGACAGTGAAAGAGTGACAGAGAAACATGGGGAGAAGAGTGGGGAAAGGACATACAGCAAATGAGCTGCTGGCTGGACCCAAACCACAGCCACTGCGTCTGGGACTATAGCCCCCGTACATGGGTCGCCTGCCCAACATGTTGAGCTATCCGGGCGCCCCGTCATCCTTAGGTTTTATCAAAAAAATCGGAAAAAAACACTCCTTGACAGTTTGATTCACTATATGTAAACACCAACTGTAAGTGCACCATTACCACCATGCATCCTCATCCCCTTTCTGCTGTATAAGCGTTACCATTTTCAAAATCCTCTTTGCTATTTGAAACAACAACATCTGATTTAATTACCTCTAAGCTGAAAAGTTTTGCCAGAGATTTGGATCGTGCAGTAGGGAAAGGCCTGTCTGGTTCTTTTCGGTAAATTATCCATTTTGATGACAGTGCTTGACTCTCTGCATGCAAATGTTGCACCAAAAAAGTTCCCTTGGGTTTAAGCACCGCCCAACGTAACTGTGATTGGTTTAAAGAAATACAAACAAGCCAGAACATTTTTTTTTTTGCACTGTAGCAGAATGATAATGAGGTGCAGCCAAACCATTCTCCAGACTACCTTGTCAGCAATGTACTCAGATTAGTTAAATGAAACAAACAAACAAAAAACAAAAAGGTAAAAGAACAAAATAGTTTCACTGCAGTCTTTGTTTTATAAAGAGTGCAGTATTTTCAGTGAACAGCACGAACAAGTTTCAGTACTATTGAGCAATGTAGGTGGGCTGATTTCAGGAAGAAAAAAAAAAGATTAAGTAAATCACCTATGGATCATTGCCTTTATTGCATTGATTCACATTTCCAGTCCTGGGCGGATGACTGCAGAGGTGTAATAAATTTACAACATTTTGAATGAGTGACACGTTTTAAGCCTCAAGAATAATCAATTAATACATTTTATCTGCAATGTATAATGCAGTATATTTTGCTAATACACGATGTTAAGATTGAACTTTCTCAATTATAAAGAGAGCAGTTTTTTTTTCCCACTTATTTGCCCTCTTTCTCCTCTTGACTCATTGTTTAATTCAGACAAGAAACAGGCCTTGGGGATAAAAACACACTCATTGTGCATTTCTTTCTCCTTTTTTCTACCTCTTTCTTTCTCCGCTACCACAATTTTACCTTTATCTCCCACTTTCCCTCTCTCTCTCTTTCCCTTTTTTTTTTTTTCCGGGTCTCTTGTACTCTTCAAACTCTCTGTAAATTGCTAATGATAGCAGCAGCCTTGAGCTTACTTCCCAATGACAAAACTAATGAGAACACTGCTGCAACGATAGCGCGTGTCATTGTATTTCGTTATTCTTGTTTGTTCTTCAGTGGCCTTTTACATCACTTGCGTGAACCTTGTTTGACCGTCTTTTCCGACTCCCCGCCTCTTACTGTTCCTTCCTCCTTCTGTCCTTCACTGCCCAACAAGGTGATGCGTCTAATGAAGGACGAGCGTGGCCCACGGAGCGGGATGACCATCACCAGCTGCACTCCTCATCTCTCTCATTGTCTGCTGCCGTGGCTGCCAGCTATTTCTCTTACCCTTCTTCAATTTCTCCTCCCCCCTCCTTCACCGTTTCAGTCTGTCATTCCCGCTCCCTCACTTCCTTATCCCCGATTCCACCTTCCACCAGCTGTTGGTGTCTCCTAATAGCTGTCATGTTGATGTGGACGGACTCGGAACCTTTTCGTCTCACACCTTGCAAATGTGGCTCATTAAAGTGGAGGGTGGGGTAAGGGTGGGGAAGGTGACAGGATTCAGCATCAAGCTGCTCCATTTGCCTGCGTTCTCACTAATGAGTTGCTGACAAGCCGATGCCCGGAACGTCCCTACAAGGTGGTCATAAATGTATAATAGCATTAAGAAGCGCTTGATCGCGACAAGCTCAAGGTGTTTCACGGTACATGGTGGACATAAGTTGAGACAAGGCATTGAATATGATTAATAACTTGAGGAAGTGGAGTCAAGGCCAAGGCACATGTGGGTACAAATGAAACGGACACATGCCCTCAAACTGAACACAGTTCGCATGTATGCAATCGGCCATGTAAAGCTGGCGCAGTCACATTTACAAAAGCACAGAAATGTGTGAAAAATGATGCAGTCTCCACATGCGCAGCTGTGACAAACACACAGCAAAGGCAAAAAAAAAAAAAAAGCACTCTCACGCACATCTGCCATTACAAGAAAAAATCAATTTAAAGCCATCTGCTTTACCACCCTTTCTGCCAAATTTCAAAGAAACTTCCTTTTCACTTTGAAACACCTGAGACAAACAAAAGATCACAGACAAAGGGAATCACACAGACATGCCCAAACACACAAAGGCCACTCCACGTCCTGAAATGGTACCGCTTTGTCCATTGTGCTCGACAGGTAGAACTCATAATTACTGAAAAAGACAATTTATGCCATTCGGCGCTCACATCAAACGCACTTGCCCCAATATAACCCCAGCAACAAATCAACCTGAATGAAAAAACAAGTGGAAAAAAAATACATGAAAGGAAATAGAGAACTATGGAAAAAATAACTAGAAACACCTTCAAAATTACCCAGATGCCACCCACCCCCACATCATCGCACAGAGAAGAAAGACCATCACACAACATGCCACAAAATATCAGCTGCCACTTTGCCATCCAATTGAAAAGTAATAAGTTATTTCATCTCCTCTTTTCTTAAACAACTTCGATGTAGGCGGCAGCATGAGTGTGTGTGCGCAGACTTGATATAATTAGCGGAGTGCCACTCAGCAGATACAGAAATGGCAGCTAAAGTTGAAATCACGATCAAGTTTAAGTCATCAAAAACCCCATTCAGTGTTTAACTTCAACATGTCAGGGGAAATCATACTGATGTAATCCGTTTTTTTTTTTTAGCTCATAAAGAGAAAATAATGTGGCTATAATTTTCTGTCAAAGGGTGATTAAACCACTGCTGCAAAAGCACATTTATTTGTCAATGTCAAAAGCCAAAAGCAGCTTAGTTTGGTCCGTTAACAAAAACACATTTGATATCATTTAGAAAGTACGTCTGAGCACAAAGAGACAGAACAAAGACCAGATAAGTGGAGACGTACAGAAATGCACAGACACAAACCAACAATAACACCGGAAACAACAATCCACTTACCTGTAAATGATAATGAAGGGTTTGCCAACAGGACGCACAAAGAAGAAAAGAGAATTTTCTGTTAGATCAGAGACAAACACAAACAGTCACATTGATATGAACACAATAGGATCTTCAACAATAATGCATTACTCTTGCACTTAATTACTGTAATTCCATATGTCTTGGGTTTTTCACATCCACATTTATCTTCCAAACATCTGAGCGCTCTGACACAAATTGCAGGAATTTAGTTTATCATCACATTTGTTTTCCCTGAAGCCCTTGTGTTTGTACTACATTTGATTTATTATACCAAAGACTAGAATAATGTATTTATTTTAGAATGTAGAATCTCAACCTCCCACCTCCTGTCTTGGGATAACAGGTGGGTGTCTGCTGGAAGAAAAAAAAACAAAAAAAAAACCCAGCCAGTTTGATTTTCACCGTCAAGATATTATGTGGTTGAAAGCTCAACAAGGAAAGATTCTCATGAGTCAGACACAAGATTAAGCAGGATTTGTTTTATATTCTTTGTACATCCTGGTTCAAAGACTAAACCTTGTGAGTATCTCCTAAAGGTTCACAAAGCCTCATTGTTGTCCTCTACCAACACAGAAAAAAACCCCCCGAAAAAACATCTCAACAGACTGGACACTCGTTTAAACCTGAAATGAAAAAGGTCATACTCGGCTGCATGCAAGCCAAATTATAATCATTCCAAACACAGCTTTGTATTTTCTCTCCAGATTCCAGACTTCCTCTCCTGACAGCGCGCGGTCAAAGTTTTTATTTGCCCGTCTGAATCAAGTAAATAGCTGGGTTGGTGGAAAATGGTCCAAATTGGTGAAAATTGGTCTGTTTCTGAAGCAACTGTCCAAAGCAGACTGGACAGCAATTTCTCTGACCACTACTTTTGAAACACTGGCTTCCTTACTGTCAGTTCTCAGTATATTAGTGTAGCATAGAAAGCAGTGGCTGCAGAAATGATGCAAGAGACTTTAAAGTTAACAATGTGTAGAGGGTGTAGCAACACCTAAACAAATAATACCACAAACTGGAGTAATCACTTGGTAAAAAGGCAGAAAATGAATGTGCATTGTTTTCTTTTCCTTATTTAAACAAGATATATTCACAGACAACATATTTAAATTCATCTGCAACAAATGAAGCCGCCCACCCAAATACACAGACACCCAAATAATATTCACAAACGAAGTTTGAATTTCAGATGCGGTCTCCTTTCATTGTTGTGATTTTGAAGAGAATTTGAACTGCCATGTAGGTAGTGTGTTGCCATGGCGATGTGCTCATTAACAGCTACTAAGCTTCATTACTTCCTGGTCACCAGCCCAGTGACACTGATCCCACACAGGGACAGTACACTACAGTACGCAGACACACACGCAAAAACACGCACCCACGTACACACAGAGCTGTCGTCTTGAAAACTCACACATGGTCCACTTCAGCTCACAGCTCACGTTGTCGACGATCGTGTGTGTGTGTGTGTGTGTTTCCGTGGTATGCGAGGCAGTATGGACTTCTTAGCAGCTCTCAGCATAGCTCCACATCCCATTAATGAGATACACAACACTCTCTATCATCATGCACACAGACAAGACGTGGTACACACACACACACACACACATACCCGAGAAAAGTCAGGCTGCAGGGAAATATCTGACTAAGGCAGGAAATCATCGAAGACATTTATGTGCAGTGCAGTAACCTGGTTACCATAAAACCCGTGATTACATGCAACTGGTCAATAATCAAATTTCTCCTCTACCTAATTCCATATTTTACAATCCAAACCTGCCATAAATGAAAGCTTTGCTCATTGGTGCATTTTGTCTTTATTTCAGTCAGATGTAATTATTTCGGTTATAATTATTGAGCAATTATTTCTATACGGCTGCTGCAAACAAGATCCTCTGAACAGTTTTATGTCTATTACATCAGGTTTGTCTTCCCTGTATCACCCCAATATTTATTTTTCAATTTCAAAAAGCAGGTTTTTTCATTAACATTTAAAAAGTCAGGATGCTGTAGAGGGCAGACAATGACCAGGTGACCTCAGAGCATGTGGATGCTGTAAACACACTTGATCCGTTCAATATTTGGATCCCTTTCCTCTCAATTTCTCTCTTTACGCCTCACATTTTTAATGAAAACTCCAAAATGTGAATACACAAGTAGCACGTGCAGCACTGTGCATGCACACAGCTTCCTGTCCAGATGTATTTTGCCCTCAAGACCGTTACAGCAGGATGAAAGCAATTGGAAGTAGGAATCACAATGGGGTGATCCATCCTCTCCATCTGTATTGTAGCAGCCTTTGAAATCGTCCACACCGGAGCATGACAAACTGTAGGAGGCATAAAACTGCAGGTGGGGTTCTGCCACTTGCATAGACTATGCCAGTTATCCAGCAGACTCCTCCATCCTCCAAAAGGCTTCTAAAAAGACTGCATGACCCTGTAACAATGAATGTAGATCAAACCCTTCAAAGTGTTTTGCTGCAAAAAGGCCAGAAGCGCCAACATCACCTTCATCCCAGGGGGCGAGAAAATCCCCCCATTGGCCAGACAGTCCATCCTAAACCTGGGGAGCAAAATAATGACAAGCTCTCCAGCAAGTAATTGGGTAAGGCAGACTGAAAACAACTTCCAAATGGCTTGTCAAAAGTCAACCAGAGTAGTATTACCATGTCACACTGTACTTAAGGATGATGTGGCCACTGAAGATGTACAAAATTTCCTTGTCAGCAGCCAGTGGAATGAGTAGATTAGCCAACTCATACATCCGATAATGGTGGCGACAACCAGCCAACCTGCCAACGCTCTACCTCTCACATTCTACACATCACTGTCAAAAAGTGTCAGTCAAATATGGAGGTTGACAAGGCCATTAACAGACCACATCATAAGAAGATTGCTGGCAAGGTGCAAGTAGATCAAACAGGGCTTGGCTGCTTGAAATTCTATGCATTTGGTCCAGAGTCATGAAAAAAAAAAAAAAGAAGAAGCTTTGATCAAAGAGGAGCCGGAGTACCACCAAATAAAGGAAGGGTCACAGGGTCAACAGAGAAACTAACCCTCTGGAGAAGGAAGAACATAAATTGGGTGTCCAACCAACACGCAAGGGCAGCCACAGGGGCTAGTGTGGAGACATCCTTGACTTTGCTTCGCTACCAGGAGATGTTCCTGGGTTGAAGGAGCAAAACATCAATGAACCTTGATGACCCTGCAGCTGAATCAGTTGGGATCCAAACACACTTCACACATGCCCACGGACACTCAATCTGTTTTCACATTAACCAAGAAATGCTTTCGATTCACTTGTCATCAACTGTGTGACAAGTGAAGCACGAGAGATCTTTATTTCACATATTTTCACTTTCTTTACTGCAAAACTTTAAAACCTGGTGTGCCAACTAGATTTGGATAGTCAAATCCATTTTGGATCTGGTTCTTGGTCAACAAAATTCATTAAGCTCAGATACGAACCAATCTTTTCTCCTTGATTTAATTAGAAAAGACAGATGTTGAAAACATGTTGATAATGATAACAGCTTTTCATTTGTATATACTTTCTCTGGTTATACCACTGACTGTACTCTGCTTGTGAGCAAATATATCTTCTAGTGCTCATCTAATTGTCAGATTAAAGATAGAGCTACAGTTTGAGAAAATGAATTAGACAGACTTAATTAATATTAACGTTGGCTACTAAAGATGGAAGTAGACTAAAGGGGAGGCATTACGATTTCCTGTTGTTTTTAACTTGCAAGCAATACTTTTAACTCTACGGATAACAAAAAAGTTTAAAGACTATACATATTTACCAAAAAAATATGACTTTACTGCATTTTTTAGCAGTAAAATCAGGACTCTGTGGCTGAGGAAGGTGATTTCTCTCTGGATGTGTCCTATTATTTTTTGCTGACCACATGTCCTTAGGCTCCGAGGAGTCTGACAAAGATTATGTCATCTGGGAAAACGCCTGAGAGAATGAAAGGCAGCAAGGTCAGCTTCTCCCTGACCTGGTCTAATGCTGAGAAAAATGCTGCAGCATCTCCATATGCAAGGGGAAGCGAAAGATCAGCTGTGCAGACAGACAGCCAGAACACACTGAACCCACCTCTGTTCTGCAGAAGAGAATCAAAGAATAGGGCATGCACTTTGTCACAACCAATGACCTGTCAGGCTATGACACAATCAAACCGGAGGACACACTTCCACTACTTCCTAAGGGACCAATTAGAGCAGCAACATCCTCCTCACTAAGCATCTTTAATACAGTCTTTCTTCCAGGCCAAGTCTTGCAGAAACCAAAAATGTTCGGTAACAGAATATAATTGCTGCTCATCATTCCAGGACAAGTTAGGTTATAGTACTTCTAAGGTGTTTCAGGTCATTTACTTTAAAATAAAAGTCAATCTGGAAAAAGATGTGAGATGCAACATTAGTTATACCAAATCTATCTACTCAGAGCAAATTTCTAAACTGAAATTAAAGGAATATCTCACCCGCACTGTAAAATTTGAAACAGTGTGTGATAAAATGTGTTTAAGGAGACAGGGCACAAAAAAAGTAAAAGTCATGGGTCATGGTGGAGGTGCTGTGTTCAGTGGATCCTAGTTGCTGCCCATCCCTCCGATTCCGTGCCATCTCTCTCACCCTGCCCTTGAAAGGAGAAACTGAGTTTGACAAGGGATAGATGGATAGTACGGATAGATGGATGGAAGGAGGGACAGAGAGCGAGAGAGAGACAGAAGGATAAGCAGAGGGCTGGCCTCTTATTCCCAATGCTGTGTCAGCTCTGCTATCAACTCATCAAAACCGCTGACACACTGCTGACATCCCTGTCTTTTCGATCTCAGTCCATACATATCTATAGTCCCCTATCCCCATCCATCCATCCATCTACCCACCCATCCATCCACCCATGTCATCTGTCTGTGAGGCTGCATCCATCTGTCTACACTTATAGGCTATAACAGAAGTCAGTACACCCCCCTGTGCAATAACACTTAAATGTCAAATGAGAAATGATAGAATTGCAGCACTTCTCGATAGCTGCATTATTTCTACGTTGACACATATTTCCTCATAGGAACAATCGAACAAATAAAATATTGTATGTGTGAGAAACTAAAACACAGGCCCCGGAGCAGAAACTCAATACAAAAAAGTGAATATACCTGTGATCACTGACATACGAGTTAAAAAATCTGTAGTGATTGTAACTAAATGTACAGCTGTGATATCCAGTCAGCTTAATAGCATGAACGTGGATATAAAATGACCCCTAAAGACTCAAATGTTCTCAGTTGTGGACATACGAGGTGTGTCAGGAAAGTTCCAGGACTGGTGTCACAAAAGATATATTTTAAACTCAAACCACAAACTACGAGTTTTCCCCTTCAGACGTTCAACCAGCATCTCTACAAAGAGATCCTGCGGCGTTTGCTTCATTCACTGTACGACAGGAGGCGAGTGTTGTGGCAGGACAAGTCGTGGCTGCTTCACTATGATAACACGCCTGCTCACAATGCCCTGAGCATCCGACAGTTCCTGGCTGAGAAGAACATCGCCGTGCTGGAGCAACCTCCCTACTCACCCCACCTGGATTTTTTTCCTCTTCCCCAAGCTCAAGGGGGTCATCAAGGGGACCCGATCTCAAGACGTGGATGACATCAAGATGATTGTGACGACGGAGCTGCGGAGGATCCCGGAAGAATCCTTCCAGAAGTGCATGGCGGTGTGGCAGAGAAGGCTGGGAAAGTGCATTAGACTCCAGGGGGATTATGCCGAAGGGGAAAACTTGTAATTTGTAGTTTGGATTCGAAATATATCTTTTGTGACACCAGTCCTGAAACTTTTCTGACACACCTCATATATGAGCTGTGTCTATCTGAATATCTGCATCGTAGCTTCAGCTTTGGGTGGCTGAATGAGCCATAGTACCGTATATACAGTGGCGTGCTGTGCATTTTAGTCCTGGGCCTTCAGTGACATCCTACCTGAATCAAATCACCTCATAACACCGTCATTATGACGCCATGGCTCTAGAAACCATCAGTATTATGCAGAAAGGCAGCATAACAGGAGACTGCATCACAGACAGGTATCTAATGTACCTGTCTGCTACGCTGTCAAACATTTCTGGTGAGAACTTACATATCTAACAGGAGCATCAATATCAGCCCAATGAAATGACAAAAATATATGTTTCACTCACCAACACCTGTGATTATTTGAACACAAACTCCATCCTCCTTTCTTTCATCATAAACAGTTCAGTCACTCTGCTGAGCAGGTAATTCGTGTGTTTCACTTCCAACAATAAGTCCTGTTTTATCTCCATGGAGGTTAATGCTAAAAGTCAGGTCTGTCCAGTCGTGTTTCTGCCATAAGTTTTAATTTGCTGTAGGGCTGAGAATGTCCGCTTGCTTAACTTGCTTTAAAAAAAAAAAAAAAAGTAATACTTTTACAATAAAGTTTTAGTTTGTGCAGGTCGCTACAGACAGGAACCGCTAGCTTTGGCTGAGATCTCTGCCAATCCAATCAGAGGACGTGAAAGTGCTGACATTATCATAAGCCAGCTAGCTGGCCCTGGGACCACCAACTCGCAATCTGATTGGTTAAAGCAACAGTTTCATTGCAATGCATTCTAAGCTACAGGGGCCTGAACTTTAGAGTTTGAACGCCTCGGGGCAGATTTCTGTGACCCTGGCAACACATGATGGCTGAAATATGATTAGATAAAAAATGTTATAAAAGTTCTAATACATACATGGCTGGAAGCACCACAGCTATTGGGAATAAAGTTAAAAGATTAATGGGAAAATTTTACAACATAAGTCAGTGATTCTGACAGAGTTTAGGCCAGCAGAGAAGGCCTTGCTGGCCCTGACGACACACTACTGCGTACATATGTGGTGTAACTATTCAGAACCACAGTGGCCGTACTTATAAAATGATGAACAGTGTGCTACTTGCACAATCTAGCTCTGAAAACAGGGCCATCAATGGTAATCAAAGTTTCTGTGACAGCTTAGACAGTGTGAAGGACTGTGTCAAATTAAAAAACAACAACAAAAAAAAAAACTTCCTTGCTCTTCAGCACAAAACTCCAAGAGCACATTCTTTGGTCAGAAAAAATAAAGATAATTTTCTCTGGCTCAGATGGAATCCAACATGCAAACATGACCAGAAGCATCACAGTGAATTCATTGTCCTGACAGTGAAGCACAGAGGTTCAAGTGTGATGACATGACACTGAACGAGTGCAAAAAGTGTTGAAGAGACAACATTTATAGAAGACACCATGACTGCTTGTGGATATATAAAGATGCTGGCAGACAAGATGGCTCTCAATTTGCAGAAGCTTGGCAGAAGAGGAATATTTCAGCATGATAACAATCCAAGTCGCACTGCCAAAAATCACAAAGAGTGTCTAAATAAGGAAAACGATGACCTGAACAGTATGTCGTCTGATTTGGATCCAATAAAACACTTCTGGGGTATTTTAAAGAGAAAGGTAGAACAACACCACCACCCGTCCAGCAAAGAGCAGGAAGAGAAAATTGTCTCTGAGGAATTGTAGAACATCTCTCCAGAAATGTGTGCAACCCTGATATTTTCCGGGATGAGAAGAGTCTGTTATCAAAAATACTGATAAGCGAATCTGAACAAGAGCACGTACTCTCGTGTTCAACTTAGAATTAAAGTAATTACTTTAAGGTGATGCAACGTTGAGTCATTTGACATTTAGGTGATATTGCAGAGGGAAGTACTCACCTCTGTTGCATGCTGCATCTATCTATAGAGTCTATGTATCGAGCTATCTATCTGTACAAGATAGATTTAGGTTAAAACATGGATGAGGAGTGAGAGAATAAGAGGGGAGGTTGAGAAACACAGAGTGAAGCTTTACAAACTGACAGTGACACTGTGTGCATAGCTAAGAGAGTCAATGGAGAGCACTTGGCATCAGAGCCCACACACATTGCACACACATGCATTATGGATCTGTCTCTTTCCCCCAGAGATGGATTATTGTACCACTTCATTCTGAGAGACAAAGAGAAGGATAGGCCTGCAGGTGCAGGCAGACAAGCAGGAGGGCAGACAGAGTAGCAGATCGGAAGATGCGCATACTCCAAGAAAACGATGAGAATCTAAGCCTCAAACTGCAAATGAGACACGCACAGATCATCAAGTGCTGGTGGGAAAAAAACACACTCCAAATGACAACTTTTAAGTGCTATATAAAGTGCTTTGGAAAAACAAGAGCATTGTGAAATGAGTCACTCCAGACAGTTGCTCTGTGCTAGCTCACTTTAAAGTCGCTTCCAAGGTAAAACAAGCCAGGCAATAAATATGAAAAAGAGAAACACACAGCACTTTGCTTTAAGAAGAATCTGTATGACCTGACTTAAACAAAAACCTCACTTTTCTCTGTCATCTTTAATATGTCTTTGTCTCTCTGTCAAACTTTCCTGTCTTGATGCTTGTCTGTACACCCACATGCCACTACATTAAAACTACTGACAGGTGAAGTGAAAAAGACCTTGTTACAATGGGTCATGTAAAGGTGTGGGAAATATTAGGCAGAAAGTGAACAGTTAGTGCTTGATGTTGATGTGTTATAGAAGCAGAATGTGCAAAATGTTCGAACCCATGGATCAGAGCAACAATTGACAAGGGCCATATTGTAATGGTTCGATGAGCATCTTCAAAACAACAGGTCTTGTGGGCTGTTGTTGATATGCAGTGGTTAGTATTTACCAAAAGTGGTGCAAGGAATGATAACCGGTGAACCAACAACAGGGTGATGGGCACCCCGAGCTCACTGATGCATGTCGGGATCAGAGGCTTGCTGTGGTGGCACACTCCACAAAGAAACTCCTATAGCAACAAACTGCTGAAAATCTTGGCCATGACAGAAATGTGTCACACAATGCATCGCAGCCTGTTACATATGGGGCTGTGTATAGCTGCAGACCAGTGCCCATGCTGACTCTTGTCCTTTGCCAGAAGCGGTTACAATGAGGAGGTGATTTTCAAAATTGGACCATGCAACAATGGAAGGAGTTGGGTGTATGCATGTTGTTTACCTGGGAAAGAAACAGCAGCAGGATGCACTGTGGGAATAAAGCAAGCCCACAGTAGTGCTCTGGGTAATGTTCTGCTGGGAAACCTTGGGTCTTGACATTCACATGGATGCTACTTTGAAACATACCACCCACGTAAACATCATTGCAACCCATACGCACCCCTTCATGGCAACAGGAAGTGGCTTCTTTCAGCAGGAGAGTGCACCCTGCCACGCTTCAGAAAGTGTTCAGGAATATGACAAAGGGTTCAAGGCACTGACTTTGTTGTGAAATTCCCCAGATCATCTGTGGGCTGAAAAACAAGTCTGATCAATGATCCTGATCCTGAGTCCACGTCTCAATGGTTCAGAGGTGTTTTAGCCAGCATAAGAGGGACCTACACAATATTAGGCAGGTGTTTTAATGTTGTGGCTGACTGGTGTACATCTGAATCGGTGTCCCACCACCTGCCTTTTATCGAATTTAGCAATTTTTGCATACCGCATACTTGCATACACTTGAGACCATTCATTTGTATTTGTCAACAAGTCTGTCTTATGCATAATTATGTTAAAACTTCCAAGTAGTCTCAAACAGCAAAGTGCTGGCTTCGAAGTCAACATCTCCAGGCTACCCAAGCATTGACAAAGTAAAACAGAAGAGGCCTCATCCTTTCATCCTGTATGAATCTACTCTGCCGATGCACAAAAACACATTTTCAAATGTAGTTACCCTTTTACCACGCAGCACACTATCATTTACATCTGTTAGTTTCTTTTTAATTAGCATTAAGACTGCAACAAGACAGCTCTGTAAAATCAGCAATTATGCATTTCATTAGAAAATAATTAGAAAACAACAATGTTGACTGACAAAATAAGAGGTAGGAAATTGCTTTACAGGGAGGTTGTAGTGCGTGTGCACTGTGCACAGAGGTTTCTAGTCATACATACACGCAGTAAAAACATATTTGCTAGTGTCAAACACAGAGCTTTCAAAGAAATCCTTTATGTGTCGGACAATATTTCATGTCAGGAAAGAGTCATGTTCCATAGATATTTTGACATTTGACGAGTTTCAGCTGATGATCAAAACCTGTGTGAGGATAAAGCTGAATGTTGTCCATGTCCATAATCGTCAGAACTTACAAATTCACAACAGTTTCCAAACATTTTCAATGGCACTTATACAAGTCACAACATTAAATCTAGTAGCAAAACAGTAGTACGCCAAGTCTGGATGAGAAGGGGAAAAAAAATGACTGTGGGCTCCTTGCCCAGTCAAAATGTTAAGGCTGGCAATACTACTTCTATATCTAGACACGTCTTGGCAGCCTATGTATGCAAAACACTAGAATTAGACAGAGGACTGCATGAATACCATGCCATTAATCAATATGGTAACACATACAAAAAAATAAACCCATAGAGGAGACTAGAGGCTCTGGATAATCCAAAGAACAGGGGATCAACAGCTTTTATTATAAATGCATTCCATTGACACTGACTGTGGATTATTTGGGAAAACTAGGACATTGTTTCTGGAAAGACCCTTACTATTGAATGTTTTTATAACTGCGCACACCACACATGAAGTTCCATTCATCCCTGCTGTAGAAATTAAATGCTTCTTTTGTTTTACGTTGTAGTTTTTTTTAGAATCAAGTCAATTTTATCAATTTCGACCAAATTCGGGACATCACTCAGTTGAAGGATCCCATGAAACATGACAGAGATCTGGCAGACGTCCCGCTGGCCGGCTCATCAGATTTGGAACCTCTCCCAGCCCTTAGGATTTAAACTAGCAACCTTTGGGTCAATGCGCAATCTTACACTCTTGGTGTAGCAACTTTTTCAATAGCACACTCATCAGACTGGAAGGCGCTCAAGGCCTTACCTCAGGCAGGGAGCAGCATTCAGGTATAAGGATGCCAGCAGCATTATGGCAACACAGACACATACTGTATGCCTCACATGTAGCTACACAAACATGTGTGGACTCAAACACAGGCAGAGCCTTGAATTCATCTTATTGTATTTTCTGTCTCATATAGAAACACAAAAAGATGCACACCACCCTGGGTAGATGCAGACATGCATATGCATGTATGCCTGAAAATCCCCCCAACACACAAATGCACACACACAAAACAGCCACGAATGCCTGTTTAGCAGTCAGTCCAAACTGTGCTGGGAGTCTCTTACTTTCCATATGACCTTTTGTCACTTTGCCAGTGACATTTTAAATATGCTCTCGCTCACCTTTGTCAGCAGCCTTGTCTGCTGGGTGCTAAACAAAGCAGAGCTGCTGAGGGAAATACAAAGAAAGACAGTGGATGGAGAAACGGAAAGAGATAAATAAAATAGACTCAAGTGAGAGGCTGGGGTCAGGAAGGAGAGAAAGCGCAGATAAAGGCAAGTGGAAAGCAGCAGGTGAGAAAGAGTGAGCTGAGGTAGTGGATAAGACGGCGGAAACAAACAGACAGACAGGTTGGGATGGAGCTAGTCCATGAAAGAGACAGGTAGCCATTAAGTAAGACTTAAATGTAAGAAAGATTGGCTGATGAAATGCGAGAAAAGAGCAAAATGGCAAAAGGTGGGGAAAATATGAATAGATGGATGGAAAGGTAGAAGGGACAGATAACAGGAAGTAGCCAAGAGCAGAAACTTAGAAAAGGGCAAGGGTGGGAAGAGAAAGAAGCGTAGTGGGTGAGCGGAAGGGAGAAAAAAAAAAAAAAAAGATAAGAGGGTGAAAATAAAAGAGCAAGATGGGTTGTGTCTCTCTGGAAATTACAGCCATCCATGGTGGAAATGTCACAGATATGTGAAGGCCCATTTCGGAGCTGTGATAATATGTGAGCACCATTCATCTCCAGCCAGAGGGTCTAGTAGGATCAATAAAGTCTTAGTATTAATAGGGACCCCTCTGCTACATTAATAAGACAAACTGGTGCCAGCAGCACTCGGTGGCAGAAAAGACATTTCAACTCCTTCTTCTTCTTCTTGCATGTTTAAAAATGCTCCTAGCAGGGAAGGGGACAATGTCCTTTAACCTACAGGCCTGGGATAAATGCTTTGCTGTTTTCTGACTCCTAAAAATAAGACGTCACAATAAATGACACTAAATTAGAGAACGTGCGCTGGCTCAGGGTTCGGTAATGGGTCGAGGTATTGACGGAATCACCTTCTGTAGCAGCTGTTTCCAATCTTTAAGGGCGCATGTGTCCATTCTACGCCAGCTCATTGCGTCCCGGTAGAAATGGGGTCTGAGAGGAAGAATGTGAATTGTAAAGGTCAGGAGGGGGTTCAATCCCTCTGCCAGTGTCTGTTTTGTCACTCTGCCGGTCCCCACAGGTGAGTTGACATTTTGATAAAATGTTCAAAAGGACAATTAACACATCAGGACAAACGCCGGAGGGCCTCACGCATCGCAGGTCAGCATGTAATTCTATTCTCCTGTGAGAACGCTGCTTGCCCTTCCACAAAGTTAATTCCTTGTCCACATTCATGTGATACACTCCCACCACATTACTCCCACTTCAAACACCAGGGTTAAGCATCTGAGAACTAATCTAAGGTGAGCTTTGTAACTTTTACTGTCAGGCATTGCTCTGATATTGTTTGGTTCAGATATCAATTTACCAGAGATTAATCGACTGAAAATGGATAACAGCTCAGAATATGGTAGAGGTGATCGCTTCATTACAATAAACTCATCATTATTTTTCCAATTCACTGCTGATAAAGATGCTCAAATTATTCATATGAGGTTTTTTGAAATTTTTTCTGGAAGCGTTTGCCTTATCTCGGAATAAACACATCACCTTGTTCCCACTTGCGCTCAGCCCAACTGTAAATCCCTCCTCGTTGACCTCATTTCATCCTGCAGGATCAGCAGGTGCTTTTTAGGCATGCTGAGAGATGTAGTTCTTGCAGCGTGTCCTCACTCTGCCCCAGGGTCTCCTCCCGCTGCCTGTTAGAATTCCAGGAGAAGCAGCTGAAGGACGGGGGACCTCCTCGTGACCTTTTTACCTTGTCGAAGTCCCAGTTTACATGGACATGAGTAATCTTTTCCCACCTTTTGGCAGGAATGTTATCTCTGAAAACCTCAGTTTCCAGTATTAGGGGAAACACTCTCTTATGCAGCACATGAATGTGAGCATATCAGACTAATCTCATGTTTTTGATTGTAGAGCTGACGTCTAATGAAACATCCCACCACGATGTACAGATACGTTTGACTACAATACATGTTAAACCTAAAAAAAAAAGATGCTGATTAAATTAAATGATCAGCATTTGGATTTTTGAGTCCCACTGCTTTCCAGATTGTTTCTGTAGATGACTAAAGCTTTGATATATCAAAACTTTACATGAGTTCTGACAACAAAAGGAGTCTTTGATCACTTTGCTCTAAAACTGTGGTCCTATCAGCTTTAAATCTCCGACTGTTCTATGAATCAAAGTGCTATCTTAAGTCTCTTGTATCCATCTTTAAAGCCGCCTTCCATGAGGTTAAACACAAAACCTAAATCCTGGAGATGAGACACATCCATATGTGTACCTGCTTTACCGTATGCACACAAACTCGCTTGGGCACACGGATCAGGCAGCTGCATTTATATAGTAAAAGAGCTTCATTATCAACAGCATGAGTAACTAACTTAGTAAAGTTAAGCTTCATTTGCCCTCATGAAGCAACGCAGCAGGGAATTTTCTTCTGAGAGCATGAACGGATGATTGCACACACAGCCGTGTGAACACATGCTTGCCAATGTGCTGATGCGCGCACAGACATTGTGACTAACTTGCATATATGCACAGACGCACACAATTCGCGGCTTTGCACATTCACAGACGTACACACTGTTAGAGAGTAGAAAAAGACCTCAGGCAGTCCAGAGGGGGAGCCGGTAATGAGAGAGGGAGCAGGGGGACTGAAGTTTGGAGTGTGTGAAGCAAGGAAAGTTGGTTCTCACTTCTGAGGCTGCAGAGCCCACATGGGGAAAGAGGCCGTGTCATGAACAGTGGAGCTCTGAAGGAAATGTCAAATCACTGGTGTTTGAAGCTGGGGACGTACGCATAGCTGTGAGCGCAAATGAGTGTGTATGCTTGTGTGCATGTCTGATATAGAGATATTTAAACAGGAATCCTCAGCATTGCATGCACAACTATATATGCGTGTGGGTGTGAGTGTGATTTGGGCCTACAGCACACACTTGAGAGTGTAAGTGGGTGATCTGAGAGCATGGCTTGATCAAAGGCACTTTGATCATGTAGGGACTCGGTCCAGTACCAAGTACTGTATATGAGTTTGCTTCATGGGAGTACACACGCATGTACACACGCACAAAAGCGACGGGATAATGGGAGAGCAGTAACACTGGGGACCTTATGTAATGGTGGCTAAATTTATTCCCATGACAGCTCCCAACTTGAATGGAGAAAATCAATCAGTGGAAATGAAGGGTCCAATTGCCACAGTCAAATGTGAATTGACTGGCAGAGTGACGTGAAAATCAGGCCGGTGTAGTATGTCTCTTTCTTTCTATTTCATTCTGTCTGCCTCTCACAGACCTAGCACCTCCACCCAGTATTCATTTCCAAAATAATGAATCTATCTTCAGTAGCTATTTACCTAGAAAAATTAAGTCTGCAAACTTGTGCCACTGACTTTAGAAGAAATCCCTCTGGGTTTGTATCAGTGATAGTTTTTACAATCCGACAAGTTTTTTTTTAAGATACCCATTTCACTATGTTGTCTTCCCCCGCACTGTTTGTAAATGTTTATTCTCAGTCTACATGCAGCATCCGCAAAGGTGAAATGTTCACCTTGACACCTCTCTCCTCGACAATACTTTTTCATTTCTGCGCGTCTTCCCTCCACATTTGTATTGCCGCCACACACATCTCAGGTTTTATCGCTCTCCCTCGTCCCCTTCCTTTTTTCTTCACTGCCCTGTAGAAACACAAAATGAACTATCTTTTCGATCATTTCCCCGCTCGTAGCAAAAAACTTTTACACAAATATCTGTGCTACATTTTATGTGGTGGATTTATGGCGGCGCTGCGACTGCGAAGACAAAATGAGCTGTGATCTATCAGGTGATGGGAGAAGTCACATGAACTAAGCCCTGATGTGTTGGAATACTAGAGCGTAATTCAGACAGAATTAAAGTAATTGTTGAAAACCCTAAAGACTCTCCTCTGTGTTTCAAAGTTATACATTTGGAAGTTTTTTTTTTTTCATGGAAATAATGGTTGATGCTTTTAGATGATGAATGTGAAGATCTATGAACTTCCCGCCTCTATCATCTCCAGCCACCCCTTCCTGTTCTATGGATGCACAGTGTGGTGTGGCAACCGGAGAGGAAACAACTTTAGCAGGTCATCAAGACGGCTCAGTGGATCATTGGCTCCCCACTCCCACACCTCGAGGAGATCTACTTGAGTCGTCTCCTCTGACGGGACACAAAGATCCGGAATGACCTCGCCCATCCAGGACACACTCTATTTACCACCCTCCCCTCTGGCAGAGTCATGAGAGCCAGAACCAACAGACTAAAACACAGTTTTCCCCCCATGGCTGTGAAGAGACTGCTGCAGGAACCATGACACTCCCAGTTTACAGACTCCTTCTAACAAATGTTTCTTTAATAAGATTAAAAGAGCATTTTATTTATTGATATTTGATTATTTATATAACCGTTTAACGTTTTTTTTCTTAGTACTGTGACCATATTAGCTGCTACAAAGATGATGCCAAACGAAATGTTGTTGTATTTTTGTACAATGACAATAAAGCTTCTTCTTTGCTGCAGCTTGAGCACACCAGCTTACCTATTAGTCTGCTCAAACACTGTTAAACTACTCGATGCTACACAATTGCAAGTCGTAATACTCAAGTAATTTAGCCATACAAGCTCAAGCAAGAAACCTTTTCTGCAGAAGAATAATGATTAAAAAGTCCAGCGCAGTCCGCTGACAGAATGGGATCCTTAGGTTTGTTACATACTAAACACCCGAGTGGTATAAAGAAGGGTTTAAGGTGTAAAGGCTCAGCTATGGTGCTTATTTTGCTCATAATATGTCTCCTATACCACCATATGGATGTTACCTAGGCAAAAAAAAGCCAGCTTGATTTTCACAGGAGGATCACTTTAGTATTCACAGGGAAGTTAGATAATGAAGCATTCTCAGCGTTCCTCTATAACTTAACACTAATGTCTGTCGTAGGTGTGAAACCTTAGTACCTTAAATCTTTTGTTTGCTTCCAGATTCAGCTGACAACGGAGTGCAGCAGTAGAAGGGAAGTGACAGTGAGGGGGAAGCATTAATGTGTGATGCTGGTGGTTCAACATGCTTTTATGGTGTAGGGAACAGTCAGCACCAGAGGACAAGCACAGCGGCTTTCATCTGGAAAAGTGAGTGCAGCAGCGCAAGCGTGGCAGGCCGAGATCTTTGCAGAAATATCTCCACCGAAACAAAAAGAAACAAAAACCACAGCACACAGACATACACCTTGCGCGCACGCTTTTGTACAGAGCGCACACACAAAAACGCACATAAACACATATGTATGCACATTCTTAACTGATTTATTATTCATAAACCGCTGCATTCTTCATTCATTCAGCCGTGATGCATATTCTATGAGGAGATAAAAGTGGGGAGGGGAGGGGGGTTGCCCTGCCACTCCACCCCAATGATGTAATTCCCTGACACACCACTTGCCCGGTGAACAACACGTACTGACACAAGCACAACCGACATACAGTGTCTACAGTGAATGTTCCCACTTTGACTTGCATTTGCATGTACGCCTTCGCATTAAGCGGATTGCGAAGTGCCAAAACAGGAGCATTTTCATTGTCTGCCGTATATTTGCCTCTATCTGCGAAATCAACTTATCTTCCGAGTGGGCTTTGGAAACAGCACTCAGAGCAATTTAAATAGTTTGTCGAAAAAGAACGTCGTACAAGGCTGACAGGCCATTTAAGGATTTGCTGAGGCTTGGTGATTCATGCATATGACTAGTGTTGAGATTTTTCACACCCTGCATCAAAGCACTTTGATCTTTCCTTTCACTTATAATCCTATAACCCTGCCCTTTGTGTAAGGGCCGGGGCATGGGGTGTGCGCCCTACTGTCTGCATGGGTGTGCGCTTTATAAAGTCTAAACATATTTCTTGAAATTCATTTTAAAAATGTATCTGCCTTCGAGGCCTTGAGAATGTGGAAATACTTGTCTGTGTGGGTTTGTGTGCATGTTAGTGAGTGAGACAGAGTCAGAGGGAGACCATCAGATGATGGATGGTGAATGCACGTTTATGTCAGTGTATCTGCCTAATAGGAATTTAAAAAGAAAAAGAGGGACTTCTTACATAACTTGCGGGATTTTCTGCTGTAGAGAATAGATAAAAAACATAGTACTGATTGAAATTCTACCTCCTGCTGTTTTGGTTCCTTTATTCCTTCCTGCTTGTTTTCTCGGGGAATTCTGTCAGCGTAACTTGGCAGTTATTCACTGAATGAAATGAAGTTTGGCTTGTCAACACAGACAAAGGATATACAAGAAGGTATATGGATGTAAACAACTGTGATATTTGCCTATGACTACACAAACTAATTCAATGTTGACTGGTTCATTCATTGCACTCATTCATTGGTACAATTTTTGCAACTGGTCAAAAATCTCCCACAGCGTGTATCTTTACTTCTTGTTTTGCAGAATTTGTAAGTTCTGCCTGCCGCCATCTTGCCTCTGCATTCATCTGACAGGAATACCAACTGATCTGAAGCTGAAGTGAGAGCAATAGAACTGGTTAGACAGTAGTCTAAGAAGATGCTAAAATCTGTGTCTCTTGGCTTTACCCTCTATTTCCCACACACTTCACAAAACGCCCTCACTCAACAAATTTAATCTGCCTGTTAGTCTTACACAAACACCTCTCACCAGGCAGAGGACACATGCACACTCACATATTTACAAAAAGCCATTTTGCTTTGTGTGCTTTTGGTATTAATGCATTTATAAGTGGCAAAAAAAAAAAGCATTCTGAAAGGGTTGGTAATAAATGTAGCTGCTTAACCTGGCCCCTCTGCTGCTTCTCCGAACCACAGCGCAGACAAAAGTCTGTTCTTTTAAGTGTGCGTGCCCAAGAGAGCGAGAAAAATAGAGAAGCTAATGAGATATTTCAAGCACGCCATACAGTATGATCACTGGGAAGATTTCAAAAAAAAAAAAAAGGAGCATAAAAAGGACAGGAAGAAGCAGATGTGTTCCAGAGAAACAAAGAGAAAGAGGATCGCAGGTGGCTGCTTCTTTGTTTACAGTGTGAGTTGTTAGAGTTGTTAACAAAGACTTTGTGTAAGAACTAATAAAAGTTGTCAGCACAACGACTATAGAAGAGAGATACAGCACAATTAAACAGCGCGGAGCACTTCTGACTTGCCCCCTTTCCCATCCCTTCATTTCTGTATGCAGGTCAAGGGCAGAATGAGCACATCACAGTATAAGGCTATTTCCTCTCTCATTGATCCCCCATTGCGTGCTCAACAGAGGTATTGATTATAAATTGAGACTTGCTCTGCCTGAGCTGTGCCTATCTACATCTTATCGATACAGGTCAAGAGGGCTCTCTATCATTCATACTGCGTTTCAGTCAATGGAACAAGGGTCACAGCCTTTGATTTACTCACCTTCCTTTGTGTTGTTATTCTCACAGCAGGAATCTCGCTGTGCACGTATTAAAGCGCGGACAGATTTTATTAATCAACTGAGAGGCTGCTACCAGAGGGCTGTGCTATGAAGCAAGATTGATGGGTTAAAAAGGCACATTGAGCCGAAAGCCAGAGTTTTGAATGTCACAGAGGTGGCTGCACACCTGAGCTGCTACGGAAAGTGCATAAATACGCTTTTACGCTTGAGCTTAATTTGCTGCCAAGTCCGTTTTACACCGTTCACACTGCAGCTAACAGTTAACAGACTGAAAAACGGATTAATCTATTGGTATTTATCATAAAAATGCAATCAGTAAGACAAAGTTTCAAAGTGATTGCTGTGGTCCTTCATTATGGGACAGTGTCAGAGCTAAATTCACTTCTTGAGTGTCATTTTTAAAAGCATGAAGTTTAAAGTTTAGGAGCCCTAATGTGCAACTGTCATGTTAGAAATAAGTGAGAGGCATTAACAGTACTCTGAGCAGCAAAATAAATACACTAACTTGCATCCTCTCTCTTGTATCATTTGTACTAACAAGCTATTTGACATTAAATTGTGTTTACATTCTTTATGGCTTTACATTGTAACACCCTGCTCCTCAAGACTGAAGATGGTTGCATGTGATCAATTTATGCTATTCTATGGAAGATGAATCAAATAATAAGTCAGATTTTTACTGTAGTGCACACAGAGCCTGATTAAGACAACCTTGGTAAACAAGGAAAAGTGGAAACCATCATGGTCACACTCATTATTTCTATGTTTTTAGGTCAAGTAACCGAGCTTAGCAAAAAAAAAAAAAGAGGAAATAAATGCAGTTAACCTTGCTCTATCCACATCACAATACACACCTGCAAACACCTCTAAAACAGGAGTGATGGTTGGTCGGAGTTAAGCAAGCTGACTGCAGTGCTTTTATATTTACCTTCCAGATATGAGAGTGGTATCGATCTTCTCATAAAACTCTTGGCAGGAAAGTGAACAAGCATATTTCCCCAAATTTCAAGCTATAACCGCTTGGCAGATGGTAAAGTGTTGGGAATTCCGCGTCTACGCCGACTTAAATACAAAATATTTTACATTTGAAAAGCCCTAAACCATCCACTTATTATAAAGAGTGCATTTCTGCGGTGTTGGGAGGATGAGTAAACCATAGATTTGCATGGCTTCTTGCCCACATAACGCAGATGAATGGATCCAGTGTCCTGCTGCAAGACTCTCCTCTCCCGCTGCAATCCAAGTAGGTAATTGAGTGCTAATTGAGCATATCGTCAGAGAAAGAAAAAAAACAACAACAACAACATAAGCAAATGAAAAACAGCATAGTGGATGTCTGCTCAACATTCAACAGATTCTACACTTGTCAGCAAGCATGAGGTTGTCTATGTCTCTCTGGCCAAAGCAGATATGACAAGCTCAGCTTATACTGCTATCATTCACTTTCACTTCCTCTGCCCCCATTATTTCCTGTATGTCCTCCTCCCATCATTCTATTACTCCTCTTTGTATTCCTCTTTCAACTCCTCTTCCTCAAATTTCCCCCCTGGTTCCCTGATTCTCTCACCCCTACTCTTTCATATTCTCGTTCTTACTCATCTATCTCTTTCCGTCTCACCCCCCTCCTCTCATTTCTGTATGCAGGTCACCATGGCTGCAGCTGAAGCAGCACAACAGTACAGGAAAGAGCAAAAAAAAAAAAACAGAAGACACAATGAATAGTAATTCACTGGAGGAGGAGGAGGAGGAGGAGGAGGGAGAAACAGCTTATTTCCTTCTCTCTCTCCTTCCTTGTATCACTCTCATTGCCCAGCAGGATTAAACATAATGTATGCACACCCACAGAGTTGCTCTGAGACAAAAGGCCGGGGAGACAGACAGAGAAAGAGACAGATGGAGAGAGAGATACAGAGGAGGTGAGCGGGGAAAAAAAAGGGACAGGAAAAGAGACAGACGAGTCAGGGTTCAGTTCACTTGTAGTTACTCCAAAGTTAGTTTGTGTGCTTCTCGGCTGCATTGCTTCGTTCCTCCTTTGTATTTTTTTTTTTTCTGTCTGCTCCATCCATCCTCCCTCACACATGCACGCAAACTCCTCTTATCAACATTAAAGCACAATACCAATTGCCGTGGGAATACACCAGTGGGATTTCGCTTGCCCTTTATAGGAGCACCCCTAGATTGACCTGCCATGCAAAAATTATAGCCTACTGATATTGCAGGCAGCACAACACGGAGAATGCGATTCGGTCCAAAAAAAAAAAAAACAGTTTGGCTGAGATAACGCACAAGTAAAACATCAAGGGACCACCGTCCGGGTGCGACGTAATTTTTCTCCCAGAAGAAAATCAAACAGCATGCTGATGGAAGAGTTCATATGACATATCTTAGTGGTTCAGACAGTTATATTAATACACTGTCTCACTGACAAATATGCTCTTTGATCTGCTTCAGACAAAAAGAAAGGGAGAAAAAAAAACAGATCGGCAGTAGTCTCCCCAGAGCTGAAAGTGCTATCAATCTTCTTATTGCACAACAGTGAGGTGATCAAAGGGCTTAATTGTGTTTCTTTCAGGAGAAATCTATGAGACGGAGAGAAACTATTTAAGTTTTCAATTTTGGCCTGTGTCACACGATTTCCTCTACAATCTTTTCCGTCTCGCGGTGATGTTTTCTGTAAAGATATGGCATAAGGGTGAGTTGTATCATATTGTGATATTAGTTCAGAAAAAGACATTTATGCGTAGCTGAAGTTCAACAACAATACATTGGGATTCCTCCCATAATGAGTCAATATAACCCTATATCTCCAGAGGACTGTTTTCTCCTAGCAAAGAAATCCAATCATATTTTCCATGTGTCCTCAGTGACAGTCTGTGTGGTGGCACTGGGTTAATTAAGTGTTGATATTGATATCAGCATTAATGACTGGAAACACAATTTGCTGACAGCACTCATCAGTTTCAGGGACTTCCTCCCCTCACCTGCCTGCTTTAAACGGCCCCTGAGAACAACAGACAATTACAGAATTTGATGGACATTATTATTTCAGCTCAATTGGACTTTAAATGAACTTACTACAATTGCTACCTTTAATGAGCTTTTCACAAGAGCAAGTGTGCGCTCAGAAAAGTTCAGATTTGGCTCCAAGGGGCATAAACACACTGGAGGCGGCTGCTGCTGTCAGAAAAATGCAGCATCAGACCGATATATCCCATGTGCAAACTTTTAAGCTAGTTGTTGTAGTTTAGGAATTAATCAAGATTCGGACAAACTGCATTGGCATATTTCTCATTTTGAAAATTGTGAAACAAATTCTAGTTGGCTATTTCAGTCATATTAATCCATGAAAAAAAAAACTTTCCGTCCAAGCTGCAGTCTTCTTCCAAAGCTCAAATCTTCCTTCTAAACCCCTTCTAACCCTCTATCCACCTTTATCTCCATCATCTCTCAATCTCTAGGCCTTTCTCTCCGTCTCTTCCTCAATCTCTCCATCTGTCTATCTGTATCTCTTGATCTCTCTCTACGTCTACATCTTAATATCTCTCCCTTTCATCTTTAGGTGTGTCTTTCTCCATCTCTGTGTTTCAATCCTCACATCTGTTCTCTTCCCTAAACCAATTAAGTGCTGTCTGCAATTACCCGTTTCACTTTGCATCTCCTGGTCTCAAAGAGCTTTGTGTATATGCATGTGTGTGTGTGTGTGTGTGTGTGTGTGTGAGCGAGTTTCTGTCCAAGCTGAAGCCTTTTTTCCAGCCTCAAATTGGTCGACTGACACAATTTCCCTTCAGGCTGTCACTCAAGTCGACTGCCAGTTTCTGAGCGATCAAGAAAACTATCCCGATGTCGAGACATGATGAAGGTACTTATGCTACACTTACACCACGACAGGAAGAATAGGCGACACGTGCAGGCATTTTACAGGCTGCAGAAGTGTAGTCACGCACATTAACTTGTCAGCACAGAGAGACATTGCACTTCATGGCATTGGGCGACATGTTTAAATTTTCCAACATTTCAATGTCCGTCAAACAGCCAGCAATTGCCTGAGAAGTCCGACATTTCTCAAAGAGTCTGGTGGTGTGAGACTAGTGTTTCCCATGCGCTGACTGATTTATGGCAGCACGCCACAATATCAACATTGACCCTGCTTGATTTTGTATTATTTTTACTATTTCAAATCTTATTTCGCTGTAGAGCTCCAGCCACCTCCTTCCCTTTCACACACAAACACATCGACGATGGACTCATCCATGAACATCCCCTCCGCTCCGAGTCAAAAACATGTGTGGGAGGAAGGATTGTTGTTGCCTCTCCCCGCAGAATAGACTCATTTCGAAAGTTCACGAATGGTTAGTACCGCGAACACCTCTGCACAAATCCAAAACTGATGCATTCTTCACACAGCGCTGTCAATCTCGCAGACCCAACTCTTCAATTAAGTTAATATAAGCATGTAAGCTGCCATGTAAGCTTTCCACATCCATGGTTCCTAACTGTGGCAGTGAGATCTCTGGTTTTAGGGTAAGTGTCTTTACACCGTGGCTCAAAGCTGCTAACTAGCAATTACTGTCAGGACCAACTCTGGGGTGATGAGGAGATGCAGAGAGATGTCACATGAACTGGGCCTCGCTTCCTTTTTCTGGCCCAGTGAACACGGCGCACGACATTCGGATAACTGCTACGTTGAATTCTGAGGATATCTACACACTTTATGATGATGGTGGTAACTTGATCACCCCTGATGTTGTGTATTTTCACAGAGGCAAGTAAAATCAGCCCTCAGTGGACCCAGGCAGTCTCTGATAGCCAATACATTTTCCAAATCGCTCGACCGTAATACTAAATCTGCATAGTGAATATTCTTTAGTTTAATATTCATCCATCCATTATCTATACACCGCTTAATCCTCATTAGGTTCGTGGGGGGGCTGGAGCCTGACTTAGGGTGAAGGCAGGGGACACCCTGGACAGGTCGCCAGTCTATCACAGGGCCACACTTAGAGACAGACAACCAAGCACACTCACATTCACACCTACGGACAATTTAGAATTAACCTCAGCATGTTTTTGGACTGTGTGGGAGGAAGCCAGAGAACCTGGAGAGAACCCACGCTGCACGGGGAGAACATGCAAACTCTACGCAAAAAGATCCCGGTGCCTCCACCGGGATGCAAACCAGCGACCTTCTTGCTGCGAGGCAACAGTGCTACCAACTGCACCACCCTGCAGCCCTAGTTTAATATTGATTAGTGTAAATTGTTTGGAATAATCATCTAAAAGCAGCCATCAACATAAGAAGGATAAGTTAAGCGCCTAAGTTTTGAACTGCCTTAAACAATCCATATGTTGAGCAGACGTCCCTTTCTCCCATAACATGTTTATTTAAATGTCTTACCTAGCCTCTGCTGCCATAAAGCAATACTGTCGGGGTTACAGCTGTAAATGCTATTCAGTGAGTCTTCCTACATTGGCCTGGAGAGATAAAAACACGTTCCATACATAAAAACAAACACACTTGCAAGCAAACGCATCCACAATGTTTGAATCTTTAGAAGAACAGACTGGCGGTAGAACAGTGTCAACATAATCAGAATGGAAAGCCAGGTTGAGAGCCCTCTATCCAACTGTCTGGTAGAAATGATAATAACACAACAGTATTTGGGTCGTGAGGAAGACTCAGACAGACTGAGGGTGAAGAGGGCACACTTACTTTATGAAGACTCATTCTTCAAAGTTTGACAGCTGCACTCAACTTCGGGCTAGAAGCATACAGTACGTGAGTATAAATGTCTGCGTGTTTTGGGAAATCATTTAATCCGAACGTCGGCTATGCTTTCACCACAAGTAATTTGAGCACGCATGTGGGCAGGAGAGATAAAGGAAGCGTGAGGTGATTGATGAGTTTGTTCGGGAACAACTTTTAGATGTGTGCATGAGCATGTATGTGAACACACATGAGCGTGTCTTTGTTCCGCCCTCCACCCGCGGGCTTACAGTCAATCCCACTATGGCGGAGTAATGGCCCAGGTCCCGCTTGAAGTTACCCTTCATTAGCAGGAGAACAACGTTAAAGCAGGGATAGTTTGGATGAAAGTATTACGCTGTAATTCAGAGGGGCCGAGTTCTTTATCAAGTCTTATATGAGAGGGAAAGGGCCTAATGGTTCAAATTGCCGGAAAATTACAGCTGTGATTCACACTTCAAAAGACTTTGATATTCCCCTGGCCTTTCTGCTTTAGATGTGCTGAACTCTCTCTAGATCGAGGTTGTACATCCCAGATACACTTTCCAACCCTAATTTCAGCCCTTTGCAACCTCAGATCCCTCTCTCTTATCTTGACCTCTGTGCTCCTGGAAAAACACACCGACAAAATTTGTTTGATACGCTGGATGTGGAAGTTACTTCAATCTCCTGTAAAGGGCGCGGCGTGTTTGTAAGATTTTTATGGATGTATGTATGCCACATTTCACCAGATAATGTTCTCTTGAATTCATCTCTTCAATGTAAGCAGCTTTATCGTGCCCCGGCAGCAAGCTTTGAACCTTATTTTGAAGGGAGCATCAAAAATGTACAAGTGCAGCAATTTTTTGGCAGCGAGGTGACACATTATTGCGGGAGATTTTCGAGAAAAAGGGCAACAGAGGGACTCAGCTGAGGTGTCCTTGAGCAAACTGCTGCAGGGTTGTATTCTTGAGCTGACCGTGTGCGCTCTTTTTAAAAGGAGACAAAGAGCCGACACCTATAAAGACAACCAGTGAAGTTCCACAAAATTTTCAATTACTGCAAGTTGTGGAAACAATTCATGTAGTTAAGTTGAATGCATCGTTAACTGTGTATAAAGAGGAAGACACCCTTTGTGAGATCACCTAGAGCAGGGGTCGGCAGCCTTCAACACTCAAAGAGCCATTTGGACCTGTTTCCCATGGAAAAGAAAACACTGGGAGCCACAAAACCCCTTTGAAATCTAAAATTATATAGATAACACTGCATATATTGTTTTTACCTTTATGTTATGTATTTAAAAAAACCTGGTGTGTTGCATTAATGAAATCAATGAACTGCTACAGAGAAAACGACATTTTATTTCTGCAACAAAAACATTTTTAAGTCCAACAAAAAAAAAAGACGCTGGGTTGAAGGTTCCCTTTAAATAAAATACAAAATATCTATGTGAATTACCCTTGTTTTTATGAAATAAAAAGCCGATCTTAATAATCCACCTGCAGCAAATTAAAAATGCCGTCTGGTTGTCCTGCTGCCTGCAGCTGGGACTGCTGACCAGACTCCTGACTGCCTATGAGCACTTTGGGACGGGAGGAGCTCACGGCAGCACCGCTGCTCGCTGAGGACAGTAACTGCAGAACGATACGTGTTTTCACGTCAGATTCTCCAAAACACCAGAAAAGTCTCCAATAACACCAGAAAGAGTCGCTAGATATGTTGCTCGTCGCTTTAGCCAAAAAAATAAATAAATCGCCAAGAGGATTTGGAAAGTTGCCAGATTTAGCGAGAACGTCACCAAGGTGGCAATACTGCGCATGCAGGCGAGTGTCGCACATCAGCAGTTATGACGCATATTTTGAGCAAGTTCACAAAAATCTTCAAATTTAGAATTACATTTAAAAAACTAGCAAGCTAAAATAAAATACATTTAAATTAAAATACTCACTATTTATTTTCCAAAGCCACAAGGAGCCGCAGCAGAGGTACAAAAGAACCGCATGCGGGTTGCCGACCCCTGACCTAGAGGTTTTCTGAAAAAGCAGTTTTGAAGACCAGTGTGGTGGCTCCGACTGTTGCCTGACTCCTCATAACTCCCGGCTGATCCATAGCAAAGAGGTGAAAGAGGAGTGGAGCTGATCATCATCTGTCATTACGTTAAGCCTAAATAAATACAATTTAAACAGATAAGTTGCGGACAAATTAAAACCTCATACAGTTGTCATTAACCCTCTTCAGGACTTTTGGGGTCTTTGGGACCCCAGGCTATTTGGTTTAGGTGATTTAGATTATTTTTAAATAGAAAAAGAGGGACATTTGTCATGCATTTGGAAGCAAAAATACATCAACTTATCAGAAAATGTATTTAACATAGTATGAAAGTCTATAATGAATACCAACAAATATTTAGCACATAATCTTTCTTGGGGTCCAGTGGACCCCGAAAGACCTTCTACGTATGGCAACATGAAAGTCCTGAATACGGTTAAGAGGAAAATTATCTATAAAGACCCAAACTGTTGTTTTCTGACAGGCAGGAAACATGTTTATTTCTGCTGTAACACTGGACATTTCAACATGGAGGTCTGTGGGAATTGACTCGCTTTTGAAGCCAGCCTCATGTGGCCATTTGTGGAACTGCAGTTGGCACATCTGCATCAGTTTCAGTTTACAGCCCAATTGAGTGGCATTAGGTTTTTTTTTTTTTCCTGCCAAATAGTGTCATTTTGTCATCAGCACTCTAAACGTTTTATTAAGCACACACATACACACAACACAAAGGTGCTCATTCATTTTCAAGCAACAAGAGACAAAGTATTTTACATTACAAGAATCCTAAACTTCATGCTTCATTATGAACTCCATCCTTAGGAAATAAAACTGTGCAACCAGCAACTACCAAAAACAGTGAATAGCTGAGCAAATACTATTTTCAGATTAATGCCCCAACAAGATTTCAAAGTCTTAACTGTGCCAATTAGACAGGATCTTCCCATTCTCAAGCACCTTTATGTCTGGAGGGTGCTTATCAAGGCTATACCCCTGCTGTGAATTTGGTGCTGCAAGACCTTGGGTTACAGGAAGTAAGGCATGATGCAAGCCCCTTGCAAATGGATACTAATCCCCAGTGCCTTCTGGTGAAGAAGGGGCAGTGCTGTCAGAAACAGTCTGAGTGTGTGTGTGTGTGTGTGTGTGTGTGTGTGTGTTGAGGATAGCATGTGAGAGAAATTCTCTATTCAAGACAAAGAGTCAGAAACCAACAGTGAGAAACAAGTACACTGCCAGGGAAACTGGAGAGTTAAAGTAGAAAATAAAGTCAGATAGACAGTCCTGCTTTCAACATGACACCCTTCAACAGCCCGTCAGGGTTTACCCTCAAAGGACTTCCTTCTAAACTCATAACCCTCATTCCACCTCCATCTCCATCATCTCGGCCTCTTTTTCGATCTCTCCATCTGTATCTCTTTCTCTCGCTCCATGTCTTCATCCTAATGCCTGTTACCTTTCATCTTTGGTGTGTCGTTCTCCAATCCTTGTGTTTCGATCCCCACATCTGCTGTCTTCCTTAAACCAATTAAGTGCTGTCTGCAATTTTACATTGCATCTTCTACTCTCTCAGAGCTTTGAGTATGTGTGAGTGTGTGTGTGTGTGTGTGTGCATCACTCAGGGGGAAAAGGTTCTCTTATTTTCTTCCAGCACCGAGTTGTTTTCTTTTGCACTTTAGAAGCTCTTGCAATCATCACCCTCTGCACAAAGGTACACACACATAATTGAGCTATGGGAACATATGCTACAAGCTTGTAAAAAGGCCTCAGTGAGAGGGGCATTTTGTGAAGCGGTCAAGGGAACACCTCAATCAATTTCCAGGGCTTTTGTCCTCCCCGGTACGTTTTATTGTTCTTGAATGCAAAGCTGAAAGCAGCAGCCTTCTCTGTGGATATAAATAATAAACATGCTGGTACAATGCTCCAACAACCTATCTCCTCAATGGTCCTATAGAGAGAAGAGTTGTTTGCATTGTATTTTTAACCTTCTGCACAGTGTTTGCAGATGTATAAATCATTTAAATCACTTTACCTATTTTAGCATTGGATTTATCCTCTTGAGCCCGTCTCAAGAAAACTTTACAGTGAAACCAGGACACCGAAAGTTCTCTATAATGTTGATTGTTGCTGCAAACGCCGCGCGGCGCATTTTAATTCGGAGACACTGTAACTACTGCTGCACCGACGCCGCCGCGCTGTTTCCGAATGCTGCACCACCGCTCCGAGGCCCTTTGGGAAGGACACGGAAATGTGGAAAATAGAGGAGAAAGGAGTGAAATGAATGAAGATGGAAAGGAGGTGTGAGAATGTAATTATGAGAGAAAAGTGTCATAGAGGCAGGATGAGAGCGAGGTTGAATGAGCCTTTAGTGAGCAGCCAAAGAGCTCTCTTTCCTGCTGAACTGGAAAAAAAAAGAAAAAAAAAGTGAGAGAGTCGTGCAGCAGGACTGGAGCTGTCCATGGCCCATTATATCAAAATTGCACTGGAGCTCCTCAGATACACAAAGATGCAATATCAGTTGGAGTAACTTTGGTTGAAGCCGGACTAGCAGCGAGCTAAAAAGTAGAAAGAGTAGCAGTTTGGAAAGAAGAGGGTTGTAGCAATTGTGGATGTTGCAATGAAAACCTTGTAATTTCATCCATCCATCCATTGTCTATACACCGCTTAATCCTCACTAGGGTCGCAGGGGGGCTGGAGCCTCTTGTAATATCAGCACTATATTAATTAGCAAGAATTTGAATGATCTTTTTCTACTAATTAATTTAGTGTGATTTCTGCCTTTTAAATGAGGATTCAATGCTTCAGATAGCTGATATGCATACAATGTTCAGAAATAAGTCACCTGACAGGATGTTGTTCTGCTGACATTGAAAATAATTGTTACCTGAAACTCCAAAAGTATGTACACAAAGCACTATCCACAGGCTTGTCACCGTCACCGCTCTTTGTAGAGTTGGTCAAATTTAATCTAAAACTGTTGCGCTGTATTTATATTCCTTTTATACAAAGGAATGACTCATCACTGTTACTTTTGCTAAAAAAAACAACAAAAACAAACAAAGAAAAAGCTTCTTTCTCTCAGTTTATAGCTGGAAGGTTTTAGTCCTCCATTCGACAGCAGGAGCGACCGTAAAATATCTTGAGGGAGAAGCGATGCCAAGTGCCCAGCTGGATGTTACGACTTCAATCAACAAACATTGTTGCCACAACCTGCAAACTTTGTGCACACAGAGAGTGCGCTCTTTAAGTGCTTTTTTATGTGTCAGTGTTTTTTGTATGTAATGCCATTTTTCCATCTACATTTAAACAGATTTTGATCAGATTCGGGATTTAATCTTTGGAATAGGCTCCTAAGCCTGATCTATTTCCAGAGCACTGTGTTGGTGTGGCTGCACCTTATCATCATTCTGCTTGTTTGTATTTCTTTAAACCAATTTTGGTGGTGCTAAGCGCAGGATGCAATGACAGCGTCATGGCAAAGTACTGTCAGGGGGAATTATTTTTGGTAGAATATTTGAAGGCAGGGGCTACAAGGTGGCTTGGTGGTTAGCACCTCGCATCAAGAAGGTCGCTGGTTCACGTCCTGGTGAGGACTCCCGGGATCTCTCCGGGTTCTACGGCTTCCCCCCACAAGTCCAAAAACATGTTGAGGTTAATTGGTGATTCTAAATTGTCCGTAGGTGTGAATGTGAGTGTTGGTTGTCTGTCTCTAAGTGTAGCCCTGTGATGGACTGGCGACCTGTCCAGGGTGTCCTCTGCCTTCATCCTAAGTCAGATGGGATGGACTCCAGCCCCACCATGACCCTAGTGAGGATTAAGCGGTGTATAGATAATGGATGGATGAATTTACAGGCAGGAAGGCGAGTGCCGTCATACACCAAATTAATTCACCAAAAGAACCAAGCAGACTTTCTTCACTGCATGATGTAAAACTTCTGCAGAAGTTGCCATTTTCAGCGTGGAGGCTATGAAACGCATGGTCTGCATCAGGCGACTCAGACTACCGTTTGGCAAAAACAGTCTTTTACTGTGTCCACATCAATCACAGTGCTGTAGAAGAAATGCGAGCAACTCTGCTTCACAGAACACTGGAAAAGTTACAACTTGTTTAATCTGTCAGCTTTTCCCCCAGCGGTTATGGATTTATTGGTGGGTGTATTTCATGTGTCATTACATTATCTATATGTGGCACAATGTCTTCAGATCAGACCTTCAGACATGACTGTCATGGTTTAATGGGTATGAAAGAAGTGTAGAGAGAAACTCACAGACAATAAAGGCTGAAAGCCCTTTTTAAAGCAAACACGTTGACACAGCACTGTCTACTGTATGTGGCAAAGTGCCCCTTTTCATCTACGCCTCCTCTTTCCTTTGGTTTTCATTATGTCTCATCCACAGTCTCTCTTTTTTTTCTGACCTCTGTGTTTTATCTCTCTCTTCGTTATGTACTTCTATAACTTCCTACTCTGTTTATCTTTTGCTATGTTTTCACTTTTGGATAATTTTTTCTTGTTCACTAACTCTCAAGCAGAGAATATTCTGTAAGAAGTAATGAAGTCTAGACAGTAGTAATGAGATCTCTGTGACTCATTTCATCTAAACAGGGACACCTCCTGAGATCTCTGCACCTGTGTGTGTGTGTGTGTGTGTGTGTACAGACATCTGCATGCCGGTGTGTCCGCACAAATGTGTGCACATGTCTGTATGTCGGTGTGATGCGCATACATTTGGTTCCAGTGTGTGTCGGCGTGCGTACGGCCGTGTGCACGCCGCTGAGAGTGTGTTGGTTTAACAGGAGAGGTGGTAAGCAAAGAGTCCCTGGGAGAGTCGAGCAGGGTATCCAAGCAGCAAATTAAAACTGGCCTTTTTCACTTCCAACTGTCCATCATGAAGGATGGATTTAGAAAAGCTCAACCATTTAAAGAACAGGAGGGAAACAGACACACCCACATGCATGATGTCACCCACTTTAGAAACTAGAGAACCCCTCCATCACCTTCCAAACACACATACGCGCAAAATCTGAATTTCTCACACATCATTAGGTGCGGAGCATTGTCAATAACCAATCTCGGCCCCGTGTAATTAGTCCTTATTGATTTTTTATTGAACACAATCAGGCGGCAGTAACTCAAAAACCGACATCAGCAGTAACGTCATTCCTGCCGATCAAACGTCTGCTGGTGTGAAGCGCTGTAGACTCCAGATAGGCGGAGACTATACGGTCTCCAGCAGATTTCATAAACAATGCTGCGTTCGTAAGGGAGAAATATGCAAGCTCAAGTCTCTGAAAGTGCTTTCACCTTTAAAGATTGATTTTTCCTCTGTGGAGGATGTCTGCCAGAAACTCAACCTCAGCAAAGCAATATATTTGGAAAGTTATTATTGTTCCAGATTCAGTCTGGATGTGTTCACTGCACAGTTAACTGCTTTCTAGTTCCAGTGTTATGTGTTTTTTAACATTCTGAGTAGATTTGTGATGATAATTAAGACGTTGATTTATCAATCAGGTTTGCTGGATGTTTCATTACCTCCCTGATATTTCGATATAAAATAGTAACAATGCAAACAAAGCCAAGGGTTATAAGGTATCATGCTACAAATGAAATGTATACTGTAATAGCAGACTGTAATTGTAAACTCTTAAGACCTGGTGACCACATGCATGGACATCACATTTTGGGTCGTATTACCACAGTAGTTCTTTTTTTTTTTTTATTATTATTCTATTATTATTATTGTTATTTTTTTTTTTTAATATATGTTTTATATTTTTTAACAATTTTTTTTCTTCATATGTATATATATTTAGTTTTTATTATAAAGAATGCAAATCAAACAAGATTTCGAGAGGTTAAAGGAACGTTATACAGAAAAAAGTTGCCTTCACTCAGGAACTTTCACTGGATAGAAAAAAAACCCACAACTTTCCCAGCAGCAGTCTCTGGTTGAGTTTAAACTACTGCGACCTTTGCTCTTACTCATCATCTTGACTGGATGACCATAATTTGGGTTTCATTAAAAGCAGCGCTTACTCTCTATTTAAGATCACCAGGTTTGTTTGTTGTCCTCTGTCCAATATCGCTGTATTACGTTTCCCCCATCTGCATTCAGCAGCTGTGTTTCCTTAACCACTGGACGTATTAGATATTTCTTCCTTACACTTTACAAGATCCAGCGTGTTTCATCATTCCTTGTCCGTAAAGCTCGCCGTATAAGAAGATATAAGAAGATGACAGCACAATCTCTCCTGTGAATACTGAGTTTTTTTTCCACCAATCATCATCCCTTAGCTTCAGGCAGTGCAAATTAATCTCGCAGCGTTCATCATTATAATAGTGAAAATAAATTACCCTCCTACCAGAAAGTCACCGAGAATAAAAATTGACAGCTACGATGAGAGAAAAAAAAAAAAAAAAAAAAAAAAGAGAGACTTAAATATCAAAATTCCCTGCAGGTGTTTGCTAAGTCTATAAGATTGCGATGACCTAAACATCAAAAAGGTCCCAACTGTTTCTCAACACTATTGTGTGGCACAACAGATAAAGAATTTCATTATCTGTGAGTATTAGCGCTATTTTAAAATCACACATACGCCGGTGTGCAGCTTAAGGGAAATGACTTGATTCATCCTAGTTAAAGCATAAATAAATATAAAACTCTATAAGACAGACTTTCAACTCTTTAAACTTTGTGTTGGTTCCCACCACTTATCCAGTGTGTTGGAGTCCTTGCTGGGGTGAAAACTTTCAAGTCCGTGCGCGCGCTTGCTTTTCATTCAGTGTATTACCTCTTTTATAATGAGGCTCACGGCTAGAAGAGATAGCTTGACAGAGGGGGGCAAAATCAGTCTCCCATGAGCATTACGCTTCACTCCGAAGTTTACCAGGACTCTAAAATAGGCAGCCTCCACGAAATCTCTTTTCTCTCACATCGCTCTTAGAAATATGTTACTGGTCGTTGCATACTTTCACCAAATTTTTACCTTCGAGATCAACCTTGCATTTTTCGAAATCTATAGCAGCCATGCTTTAGTGAAAATGATGGGTGACCGCTCGCTTCCCTCCCCTCCCCGTCTCATCTCTGTGCCACCGGTAGTGGCTCAATTATGTAGTGGCCACAATAGACCATGAATACCAATTTAAGAGGAGATAGTTGGGGGGGGCAGGGGGAGGGGTCCGGGAGGAGGTGGGGTCAGAAATCCTGCTAGCCAGCAAAATCAAGAGTGACAGAAGCTTGGCCTGGTTTCCCCTCTCCGGTGCCGCTGTAATTCACCTTGCGTCACCTCTATCTCATCCTACACTACGCTGCACTTCAATCTGCCACTATGACTCTTCCTCATCCTCCGCCCTTCTCCTTTCTCCCCCCCGGATGTCTTTTTCAGCCTGCCCCCCCCTTCCTCCGCCTCCCCACCTTCTACCCCAAATCTCCCATTAGTAATTCATATGTAAACGATGCTTAAAATAATTATCTGACCTAGTGCCATCAGGTGGGATGAGGATGCAATCTGTGCAGGCAGATTTCAGAAAACGCCTCGGTGCTGCTGCTGCTGCTGCTGCTGTTTCTGCTTATGTGATCTAATCTGAAATCCCTGCAAGTCGGTGGTTTGTGTTGCGCGTTTCCTGTGTTTATGTATATGGCCTCTGAAGACATTATAGTGTTTATAGCACTCTCTCTCTCTCTCTCTCTCTCTCTCTCTCGCTCATAGATAGACTTGGGTTGGTTGCTCCACTTTCTATCCTTCCTCCCCCCATCGGCCTTCTCTCCATCTTCTGCATCCCTCTATCTGTGGGAGGGATGAAGTGACCATCTGTTGTTCAGAGAAGGCTCGAAAGGGATTGAGGGGAGGAGAGAGAGAGAGAGAGAGAGAGAGAGAGAGAGAGAGAGAGAGAGAGAGAGGGCGAGCGAGCGGTGATATTGTAATTGCAGTCAAAGTAGAAGTGAACCGAGGGGGAAGAGGGATGAGATGTGTGCAGCGATAGTGTCACCGCGGTTGAAAGGTAGAGTGGGATTAACAGGGATTGAAAGAAAGACGGAGAAAGGCAAAACAGAGGGAGGGAAAGGTGCTATGATATTGTCATTGCAGTAAGGCAGGCGGTGGCAGGCCCTTAGTCTTTGATTTATGTCTCCTTCGCCCTGCTTTTTTGTGCGAGCTCGCGCGCTTGTGTGTGTGTGTGATTTATCGTTCGTTAACACTGAGGAATTAAACCTTGTATCCCACTGAGCTCTACGCATCAATTACCACCCCACAAATGACCAGGCTTTGCCTCAGTTCACCTTTAATGAGGAGAGGTTGCAACTAACTGACACACACACACACACACACACACACACACACACACACACACACACGGTGATGCAAACTCATGCACAGGCCCACATACACGACTGAATGTACATTTTTGACAGAATGTGCAACATTACACGCAGGTATGAGAGCAAGGTTTGTCTCGGCAACATGACTTCAGCCCACTGAGCCTTAATTGGACTTCACTCCGGGCTATACATGCTGTCTGCAACACATTTTCTAGCTCGAGGAGAAAGGTGCGCCACGTTCTTGACCTCCAGGTGAACTTCAAACACTTTCTCCCACTCTAAATAAACAAGATTCAATTAGCCAATATTGAATATCATCCACTAAAACTGTCTAAGACTATCTGAGAGCCAATTAAACAAACATAACAAGGTAATGTAATGAACTGGTATTAGCATAATGCTATTATCTCATTTGCATCAATAATAGCTCCACAAGTTTCAGTCACTTTCCTGACCATATGCAAAACAGTAACCGGAGCACAAATCAAGATAGATACAATTTTGTGCTTTGATAAGTGGCTAATTGCATTTGACGTCAGGGGTAATTTGTTTGTGAATGGAGTGCAAAAAGAGGTGTATTAAAGGTGTTTTTGACGACCAAGTTAATGAGAATGAAAGAGGGGACGGCACCATCTCTGAGAGACACTCTGGTTTTGAAGGCTGCTCTGTGATACAGGAGATGAAATGCTTGCCTTTCCACGAAAAGAAAAATATTTCTAACCGAGCCAGATGTGTTTGCCCTGCACCTTGGGGAAAAGCGTAGTACTTTGCTACAGAGGCTGCCACTGTGAAAAGAAAAGTCATATTTACTTAGCATCATCAAGGCAACATACAAGTACCAGTCAGCAGGGGGTAAAGTGAAAGTGCTCATTAGTGAGGACCCATATGGCAAAAAAAAAAGAGAGAGAGAGAGAAAGAATAGAAAACATTAGCTTCCCTTGATTTTTTAAAATGTGACAAAAGTTGAAAATAACACGCTCTCGCTAGAAATACATGCAAGGCAGTTGTTTTTTTTTTTGGAATGAATATTTATTCATCTTTCAGAGGAGATTTTCTATTCTAATTTGTCAGGAGAAAAGAGTACTTTGCATAAATCTCTGACTAAACACCTCAAATATTGTTGTTCTATTATCATTACTATTTTCTTTTTTTCCCCCCCCAATTTAGTCAGTGTTTGTTTAAGGGCAGCCTCTGACCTTTTCAAGACCACCGTGGTGACATGAAATCCCAGGAAAGTATTTGATATACCATTTAAAAGGTGGCATAGGGTTTGATAGAGAAATGCAGCAAAAGCCTTTCTGTAAATCCTTTCCATTTCAATTTGTCTTTTTCTTTACGTGTCCACATGTCAGCGTTATAGACCAGATGTATCCGAGATAAGAGGGACGGGCATTAGGACAGTAGGGATATAGGTCAGCAAGCTTTAAAAGCATCACTTAACAGACGTACTGAGGAGAGAAGGAAAGAAATAGAAGCATGTCGAGAGGAAGAAAAGTGAGTCTTCTCGGTGAGAAACAACTTCTTGTCACCTCCTTTCTTTCTTGCGCTAATAATCAGCTATTTTCAGTTTTTCATTTGCTGCCTTTCCATCTTCTCTCTTTGTCTCTCTACAAGCAAATCCTATGTATCACTCTTCAGACAAAGTCGTCAAAAAGCAGTGCATCTGTGCAAGTGTTAGCAGCTCATTGGAACTTTTGTTCATTTCTGTTCACAAATTCACACGCGCACACATCCTGACACACATTTAACACTTCAGTTGGACACAAGCAACCACATTTCTGCAGCGTTGATGAGGAGACAGAGGTAGAACAAGTGCACGACTCATACCGAGGAGCAAAAGGAGGGAATAAACAACAACAACAACAAAAAAAAGTCTGCACAGAAACCACTGTAGTGAAAAATAAAAGAATTTGAGGGCTGGATTTATGGCCAAATGAGTCACAGTCAGGACGGCCCATAAAATTTGAATGAAATGGTATAAAAGTGGGATTTCTAATGACACGATCAGGAGAAATAATAAATCAGAATTTTTGCCTGTTCAATTGTGGTGGGAATAAAGTCTGAAATTGCTCGAGCTAGAATGAAACACAAGGGTATAATGATTCAATATATGAATCCATTCGATTTGAGCATTATGGTCGTGGTTGTGCTAGTTCTGCTCTCTGTGTTTATTTGTTTGTGTTTGTGCCTTTCACGCATCTATCTTTGTGAGGACCAATTTGAGTTTAAGGTATGAGAACGTTCTGGAAAACGAGGGCATTGTCGTTAGATGGTGTCAGGAGCGCAATGTCCCTAAATGTAGTGATGCTGATGGGGGCTGAACGTGCATCATCTTACAATCAGACAAGGAACAAACAAGCAGTGTCAGGCTGGAATTAGGATGGATACTCCTAAGCCGCAATTTAAGCACATTTGTGTATTTATTTTCCACCTTGTCAGCTAGAAGGCGCAGCGATGCAACTCACACTGCAGCCTTTAAACGCTTTCATCATTTCTCGTGATGCTCAAAAGTGTGGTTAGCGTTTGAGGAATAGAAAAAGTGTTCCATTAGATCTCGGCCAAAGGCATTCCACATGGTGTTCTACAGTAAATATAAAGCCCTGTCTCCTGGAAATTACATTGCTATTCCGCTAAACCGCATTCTTAATCATGGCTTGAGGGAAACACATTTTCTCCCTTATTACATTTGCCGGTGACGTATCACAAATATATAGCATATAGCATATCTGGGCCATTTATTCCATCGCTGTACTGTTGTTCCTTTTTAGCCAACCAATCAATGGATTCCAAAATGACTGTATTTTAACCCAAGCCATGATATTTTCCTAAACCTAACTGAGTAAAGTACGTCTCTTGAGTGAAAGACTTGTGCCTTTACCTCCAAGCGTGGATCCTTTCAAACTGAAAGCATTTCCTACTATGTCCCAGCCTTACCTTGTGTCGTTCAAACACATTTCTGTCAAAACATAGATGAGTTTGCAGTTCAGCAGTATATGAATGTAATTTTTATGAGACATCGTTGGTGCCTAAGGCGTTCTGAAACATGACCTCCATACTCTATTTGTTGTTTAAATCTAGCACCTAACCTTTGATACAAGCCGTGCCCTCTCTCTTATCTGCTTTTTTCAAATTCTACATAATGTACTGCATCCTACATAATAAAGTCCACAAGATGAAAGATATCTTGAGCCATTAATCACAGTGGTTCTGCTGGGCTGGAGAAGTGTTTTCGTCATGACACGGTGCCAGTGTGAGGCTGGGCAAACTAATGGAGTAGACAGGACAAACCCTCAGGGTGATGCTGTCATATGCCACTGTGGACTATAGATGACAACCTCTGAGCGCAGACAGGACAGTGGATCTCTCACACACACACATTACACAGAGCCGAACATTGCATCCCCTTCAGATGAGCAACTCTGAAGCAACTGGAAAGCAGAGCTGAGTAATTACTAGATTCCAAAACAGAATCCTAATTTGAAATGACACTTAGCAAGTTGCAAAGGTGGCAGGTTTGGATATACGAGGTTTGTCTGTTAAACTTCGTCTCCAGTCATCGGTTTGAACAGCTAATCTACGGCCCCGTTTATATGTAGCAAAAATGGTGATATTTCGATGTGTTTGGGCCTTTGGTTTACACATAAACAAAGCTACAAGTCACTGAAAACAATCATATCTGAAAACTCTGCTCAAAGTGAAGATTTGGAAAAACTCCGTCCTTACGTTTGCATGTAGAGAGGAGGAGACAGAGTTTGGCGTCACAGTGTGCGACAAAAGCGTCATCATCGTCATATGTGTGCGACCCATGTTTACAGTTTGGCTACTGTGGTAGAAACGGATGCAGTGACAGCAGTGTTTGACTTTACGTTTGTGCAAACCATGCAAACGACCCTCGCGCCATTATCGTTGAAGTAACAGGAAGTAATTTTTTCCAGGATTCTGACTGGCTAGCATGGCTTTATGCTCCTCGTTACACTGCCCCCTATAGGTTTGGCATGCTCATAGCAGCTCTTAACGATGTGTTTATGGGGTTTGTGTAAAGAAAGAGTTTTTTTTTTTTTTTTTTTAAAACAATCTGGTGTGAACAGTGTAATTTTTGAAAACGTAGATCCATTTTTGTAAATACCCAGCTATATGTAAACGTGGCCCAAGACTCGGTTTAAACTCTGTAAAACTACTCTGTGCTGCACAACGGTAAGCTGCAATACTACGTTAATTTATCCACAAATGTTAAAATCGGCAACCGATTTTGAAGAAGAATTATGATGAGGAAAGTCCCACCACACAAGCTGATGGGTTTAGTATCTGAAACCTTGAAAACATGAACCTGTGGTCTTGTTATTATCATCGGTATCATTGTTCTTATTCAGAAAGGAGAACTATGTAGCTTTTGTGCATAAAGACGAAAGATGAAGCTTGGCTTTAGAAAATGATATAAAGAAGAAATCGCCATTACATATTGTCCCCAAATTGTTCGGCCCCACATGAAAGTTGTCTTGAAGCCCACAAACAACAAAAAAAGCACATTAAACAGACTTTCATGGACATACATTGACAAAAAAAACATATAGGTTCTCATTGTTGTGTTTAAAAAGCATCTTCCAGCACAGTGAAATTCAAACAGAGAGCCATGCCAAAGGCTGCTATGTCAAAGTCAATTGAAATTCCAAACACAGGCTGGAGTTTGACAACTAACACTATGCACACATAAATCTTCTGTGAGGCAGATGGGAGGAATACACACAACCCTGGCCAAGATACCCATACATGGCACAGACTGCACAGCTGTATGTATGTGTTGACAGACAGATGCACACAGCAACAGACATGCCAACCCAGTTGAAGGTTTCTGAATGTTCTCCGAGCTTTTGTTTTTCAATTTCAACCATATAAATTCACACCAGGCGATTTAAAGATTTATGAGAAGAATAAGGATTTACAACCGTTGCTGAGATCACAAGGTTCACAGGTAATGCATTCTTAATGATCTGACAACACTTTGCAAGCGTATACAGGCGCCGTTTTGGCCACACGTATCTCGGAGTAAGCGGAAGACGCCACTTTTTTTCGGTGTTTTTTCAGTGTCTACATACTGTTTGCTTGAATGTGTGTTTCCTCCACAAATTGTGTGCGGGGCAATGAATGCGTTTGCTCGTGCGAGGATGGAACTGGCTGATTCTTGCGGGGCCTCCCACTCGCCTTCTCCCAGGTGTACGCACAGGGCAGAGGTATCTTCACTTTGACATTCGTACTACAAGGTTATACAGCCCGTCAGTCAAATTGGTGCACATTGCACACAGACGCACCGTCGGAGGAACAGTACAGGAAAACAAGCTTATGAAAACTGCAGTATTACTGGTGTTCAGCTGACACGAGGCAGTGAAGAGGTTACGGTGGATGCAGGCCATTCCAGAGCACTTGGGAGATGCTGCTAACTGCTTGTTGTTTCTTTATATAACAGGTGCATGCATGTGTCTACAACAGATCTAGAAGACAATGGTTGTAAAGCAACAGTACAATATCAGTTCTTTCATGTGAACTGTGCAAGTACTTGAAAACCATCCTTAGATTCTGCGAGGTGAGAGTGGTGATGGAAAAAAGAAACGGTAGATGGAGTAGCAGCAGAGTAGAAAACCATTTAGTTGTATTCATTTAATCGGCGTTACGAGTTCACAAAGCTATTACAGTATCATGTTTATATCAACAGATAAACCTACTTACATTTAATTTAACTCTACGTTAGTGCCACCTTCCTCACTTTGACTCTTGTTTGAGAGCTTGCCATGCCTTTTCCAACACATTTCACGTTACCAAACATCATTACCTCCCACGGATCACAAGATAACCATGTAAAAAAAGAATCCCAAGTCAATCTAGGTAGGATGGGAACTGTTATTACTCATGTTGCCTGCCTGTCAGATGGTTGGAGATGGAAGGGGGAGGGAGTCAAATCTGAAAAAAAAAAAAAAAAAGCAAAAAGAAAAGCCTTCACCAACCTAAACAAAAAAAAACTTAACAACAAATAAAAAAGAAGGGGAAAAAAAAAAAAGATGAAAAAATACTTTTGAGCCATATTTTGGCAAGCACCCCCCGAGGCTGGAGCCGATTTTGGAAGAGCACTCTGTGGGAGGGCGTCTGAGTGCACCCCAGTAGGGAGTCTTGAGTCATGAAGACTCTTTGCTGGGGCAAGCGAGGATGGGGTTGCTGGCACGTGAGACGAGCAAGCGGAAAACGAGTGCAAGGACGAGTTTGTGAATGAGAAAATGAACGACATTGAAACTGGGGAAGTCGACGGAAAGATGATGGAAGAGGTAAGAAGAGAGGCCGGACAAAAACAGCACGAACATGGCTGAGTTCCACCCTTCGGAATAAAGAGATGGAAGCATGTTGCTAAACTAAAATGAAGCAGATCTAAAGAGCAAAAATAAAAGCAATGACTTTTAACTCAGCAGTTAAATAGTGGATGTGAGTAGGTTAAACAAAAAGAAGAGAGCCAGAGCAAAAAAATAAATAAAGCTATTCATTGGGGTTTGACATAAACATCTACCTACACCACACAAACACACATCCACACACGTACACAGGAGAGAGCACAAACACATCTCAGTCCCAGAATCCCAGAGATGTTGTAATAGAGGTAGTTGTTTTCTAGCTTTCCTCAACAGTTCTATTTGGCTCTGCATTTTGATCACTGCTGTATCCTGTTGGCATAACTGAGACATGCTGCACCGAGCCAAATTGGCAAAGAATACTTTACCTTTACTATAGTATTTTTTCCCCCCCGATTCTAATGAGATGATCAAACCAAATTGTGTCTCCTACTTGTGCAGCAGTTTTCTTTGGCTTCAGTTGTTCTTTAATTTGTTAAATTTTCAAGACATTAAAATTTAATTGCCTTGAAAAGGGATCCGTCTCTAATGTGCTGTGGTATTATTCGCGAACACTGCTGAACTCCCAGTGCCCCAAACCCAATCAGGATAAAGGGGGTAAGCTATGGCAGCTGTGCATTTTAGTAATACTGCAGGCTTTCAGTGAAATCTTCACTTTGGGATATCTGGACCAAACTGTGCAGGGCGCAATATCGCCATCGCAGGCGTACGAGTCTAGAGAGATCCCACGCTAAGTACAAGAGCAGCAGATGAATAAGCCAAAGAACCAAAGAAATTGCAACCAAAATGTAATAAAAAAGAACAAGCTGCGAAGTCTTGATGCCAACTAGTGTCAAACTTAGCTTAGTCAAGCATTTGCAAACATCTGGGTTCTATAATTAACAGGCTTTTATGGACCGAAACTCTGCTGTGTTAACTACTTTTTTAGAATTAAAGAGAAAAGAAATCTTACACCTGCCTGCTTATTCCAAACTGTCATGAGATCTCATTTCCGTACAACAAACCAAAGGAATTAATATTTTCCCCACACATGTTTACGGCGCCGCACATCAGTAAATGACTCCATCTCTCTCACACACAACCACATACAGCCAGATCAACAAACGCTGTGCAATTAACTGTCAACCTAATAGCTCAATTTAACAAAAAAAACATCAAGTATAATTATTTCCTTTCTGGCTCACTGAGCCGACTCTATAACAGCGATAGTATTTCTTAGGAAGTGTGAAAATTGTTGCCCAAAAAAAAAGAATTCTCTTTGCAGTTGCTCCTACGGCATCATATGTTAATAAAAGAATTATTTTGTTTGTGTGTGTTTGTTATATGGAGGTAGGATAGCAGAAATGGGGTCCGATAACTGTCCACAGCAGAAGGAACTTGGAAAGAAAAGATACATGGATTTAATTAGATAAAAATATATTAAAACTGATAAGAAATAAATAAATAAAAGCAAAATACTGCATATTATTGAGGATTTTTTTATGGCTACTCAGGCAGCAGCTAAGACCTTTCTGACCTGCGGTGATTCAACTGGGATCTCTGGCTGTAATGAAGGAAATTTCCTCTCCTGTAACCTTAATTTATTCCAACCTGGATAAGAGCAAAGTATTCGGGGGTTCAAAGAGTTTATTTATCCAAACAACACTGGCACACTGGCAGAAACCTCGACCTGCTAACAGCCTTTGGTCGGGTGATAAAAGCTGCCAATCACCTTTGACCTGCCTGATAAAACCTGCCAATCCCATCAGGGTCGTAATGGAAGTGAAGTTAAATACAGGAGGAAAAAAAAGAGGCGAGAAGAGGAAGAAAAAGAGACAAAAGGGAAACAAAGAACCAGCCAAAACATTAAAATCACCTGACTAATATAGCGTAGGCGCCCTTGTGCGACTAAAACAGCTTTTGCTTGATGCTTTGGTCGGTGGTACAAGTCAAAGCAGCATCCACATAATGCCATCATTTCCTTTTTGACTCTCTGAGGTGTAGTGTTCTATCGAAGTGTGGATAGTTTTGCCCGAAAATGAATTATCTTTGCAGGCATCCTCATGAAATAACATGAAAAATGAGAAGAAAGGAAATGAAATTCTTGTGCGTCTTTTTCATTGGGAAGCACAACAGCAGAAACTAAAACACAGGTCACAGTGAAAGACAGTTGGAAAGAAGAGACGCATGAATTTTATTAGATAAAATACAGTAAAATATAACATATCATCGGATTCTCTTGGCTAATCAAGGCACAAATCGCGACCTTTTCAACCTGTGGTGATTCAGCTTTCAAACTCTGAAGGAACATTTTCTCTCACATTGTAATGAGTGATTCACTCCAAGTGTCAGCGGTGTTACTGCTGTTGCTAATGGGTGCAGAGAGCAAGTTAAAGAACTCATACGTCAGTGAGACCTGTTTATATATTTTTTAAAAAGTTAGTAAAGACACACCATTTATCTAAACTAATGTTATATTGTGGCTCAGATAAAGCAAAGCCTCTGTAATTGCCTCAGTGGAATACCGTTAATTGCTGCATCTGGTTCTCCGGCATCACTACTCTTACTGATAAGAAATTAATAACTGTGTTTTAATTTCATTTGAAACCTCGTATGACCCGTGTACACCCAATGCGGTTCCTCACAAAATAACAGCGGATTCAAATAGTTTCATCACAGAACAGTGTTTTCGTTTGACAGAAGATGAACAAAAACATCCTTTTCTTTTTGTTCACGAAGCTTTGTTTTCAGTTGTTTTGAAAAAATGGGGGGTTAAAATAAGGGAGAAAAGTTTCCGGTGCTTGTGATAGAAAAATCTCTCTCTCTTCTTTATTGAGGCTTATTGAACTCCAGCGCTGCAGAGCACAAAAACACACTCCATAGGTATGTATATCTACCCTGTCACATAGATCAGCCCTCGGAGACCACACACACACACACACACACACACACGGAGCGACATTAATCAGCACTGTGGTGTAAACATTCTTCTCAGGGACTGCCTGGTTATCAGTGTGTTTCAGTGTGTCTGTGTGCATTCTTGCTTTTTGCCAAAGCCTGTGTTTTGCCAAAAATTCAATTAAGTCTGGAATCAATGAACATTTGGAAGTGGGGTAAGTATAACAGCCTCTATCAGTCAAATAAAAGCCAAAGCAAAATTAGTCTCTCTGATGGATATTCTACCTTATTTATGGACACAAACAGATTTTAGAAATGTGACTTCTATTTTTTTTATAGCAACTCGTATAAACTAGTAATTGGTACCATTGAATAATAGCTGACTGTGCATCGCTTCCCTCTATTTTCTGTATTTACCCATTGTGTGTTTGGGTCTGGATGTTTTTCTCATTACACTCGGCTTTCCTCATTAGTACGACTTCATAAATTAGTAAATCAGCAACTTTTTCTGCCTACTTTTAGAAAACGCAACCTAAAAAGTCTTGGCAGGTGTGGCATGCTTAATTAAAGCAAGTCACAAATATAGCAAAGTGAAAGCAGCCTGGAAGTATCACAAAGGTTAAAAATAAAATCTGACTTCTAACAAAACTTTGTTTACGATGCCTTAACTTTCAGCAAAAGCGTATGGAGGCAAAGAAAAAAAGTACGCGCATCCGGCAGTAACAAGAAGACTTGCTCTAAAAGTAACCCTCCATCCAGCCCCAAACACACACACACACACACACACACACACACACACACACACTGACAAGGGAATCATGAAGGACCAAAGGCAAAAGCACTCTCCAGATTCAAAGAGCAAACTTCAATGGCACCTCCGCACTGAGCATCTTTACCTCTCTCTTCAAAGTAGCTCTCCATTGTCCTCTCGTAACTACAGGTCTCACCTGTTTTTCACTCTGTCGACCATCCAACACCTACTCCACTTCTCCAGGACCTTTCATCACGGCCCTCCGCAACCCTTTTTCTTTCTCCAGATCTTTTTCTCCCTTTCCGTCTCCCATTCCCCTCACCTCTCTCATTCCCCACTTTAAACTGATCTGCCATTGTCCCTCTAAACAAAGCCTTGCTTCCCTGTGGTCTTCTCCTCTCCCTGTCTCTCTCTCTCTCTCTCTCTCTTTCTCCCCCACAAGGCACACACTGCGGTGATTCCTCCCCGCTGACTCCACCGTCAGAGCTTAAATTGGACTGCTGATGATAGCTATTCACTACATTTCACTGTACTCCCTTGTGTTCCTGCTGGGACACACAAGACAATATGCAGCAGACCTTTTACAGATTTCACCCCTCTTTAGGTATTAAGAACTCCTCTGTTGCCATAATCACACATACCCCGTCTCACTATTTATGACTCCCGGTGCTACTGCTGCTACTCCTTCATCACGACTACAAGCAGTGCTTTACGAGAAACTGAAATGCATTATTATAGCAGAGCAGACGCACTGCTCGGAAAGGACTCTCAACGATAACTATCTATCTCAATCTAATAACTAAATCTGGGCATCTGGACAGGAAGGCAGATGATGCAGCACAACATCTTGTTGTCTAATTCAAAGAAGCCAGTGGAGCTATATTAAGATTGCATTCTAGGTATTTTTTATGCAGTTTTGCTTCGTGCTGAGGATCTTTGTGTAACTATATCATCATTACAGACCACCAGAATACACATTGTTGGCTTTTCTGACAAACTTGGACAAGCAAACACTTGATCTTCTTTGAAACGATGCCTATTAACAATAAACAAGACACACTCAAGCAAATACATAAAATAAGTAATTAGAAGAGGTAAGTCCACCAACACACTTTCAAATCTCTAAAATTAGAATCAAGAGTTTCAGATGAGGTGCCAATGAGCAGAACCTCTTTATGGAGCGACAGATTCAACCTGTCTTGTTGGAATCTCTGACATAAAGGGTCTTCTGTTCTCTTTTCTATTGAAGTGTGTGGTGTCATCATGCAAAGATCTAAAGAGCCCTCTAAGGCCTACAGAGAGAGAGAAAAAAAATCTGGCTCAGTTCAAATAAATCCCAGTTTGTCCAGGACTGGCTGGCCCGACAAATTCAGAGCAAACTGTTTGATGCAAAAAAAAAGCAGTCTCTGAGAACCCCAAATCCCCAGGATCTGCAGGTAACTCTTGCAACTGTTGTGCCAAAGTGCATGTGTCTACAGTCAGAGAGAGATTGCATACATTTGTCCTGCACGGGCAAAGAAAGAAAGAACATTAGAGCAGGCCTTTTGGAATAATGTGCTCTCGACAGATGAATCAAAGATAAAATTGTCTGACAACAATAACAGCAGACATGTTTGTTGCAGATCAAAGTCAGTTTTCCAGGGGAAGAATCTCATACAAACTGTGAAACGCGGTGAAGGAAATGTTATGGTTCGGGGTTTGTTCAGCGCCTCAGGGACTGGGCAGCTTGCAGTCATTGATTCAACTATGAATTCTGCATCATATCAAAGAGCGCTTGACGATAATGTGAGACCATCTGCCTGAATGTTAAAGTTGAACCTGGCGCGAACCTTCCAACAGGATACTGACAAATCCGCCGAGGAACGGTTCAAAAACAAGAAATGGAGGGTTATGAAAAGACCGATACTTTTTCTACAGCAGAATTTCACATCGACAGATATTTTTGTTAAATAAATGATGGAAGAACATAATTTTTAACTTTATCTCTAGGCCCCGTTTCAAAGAGGCGTTTGTCCAAACATGTTAGAAGTTTTCTAAAGGATGAATTTATTTTCCTACATGACTATGAATAAGAGTTCTGCCAGCGTGTTTTCACTTCTTCTATGTAAAGATCGGAACTAAAGCTCGTACAATACAACTTCTGTAACCGCCCTTACAATAACTACTACGTGCTGCATATAAAATCGTCTGGGCTATTAAGTCGGGACTCCTTCGGTTGTGTATTTGACTGCTTCCGCTGTATCTAACAACACAGGAGTGACAGCAGCCTGCCAACAACAAGGTATTCTCTTGTAATTTGAGTGGATTTTTGCCTCCCAAAGGCTTCTCATCATTGTTCGGTGCACTGCAAAAGAAACTCGAGGTGTTAAGCCACACATACACACAAGATCGGCGTCAAGTGTCCTAAGCAGAGTGTTCTTTGGTGATCCCAGAGGCAAAATCATGATTATCCGGTGAAAGCAACATGACAAGTTGTTCCAACCTCTTGCAGAGAAAAACGCGAACTGAAAAAAAAAGGAAAAGAAAGGAATAAAAATCTATATAAAAAACACCCTCGATGCTCCTGAACAGCTGGTGATTCTGTCATATTTAGGGCCCAAGTGGGTTCATTCAGTTCTTTCTCTTTTACTCTCCTTTTTCTTCTGCGTTCTCGTTTCCAACCCTCGGGCCATGGGGCTCGGTAAAGCCGGCAAAAGGAATGCGATTCAGTCAACGGAGTTTATGCCGTTCTATTTAGTTTTCTGCCGATGCTCTTTTATCCTTTCATACACCACGGACTGCACTGTAAGTGTGGATGTACAGAACACACTACAGTACCTATGTGCCGCCATCAAGCCAATGTCAAACAGTTGCTAAAATTAACATTTCACTGAGCAGCTGCTCTTTCCGAGGATGACATTTAGCACATGAAAACAAACAATCACACGCGAATACAGAGGCGTGCAGGGAACACTCACACACTCCCATACACAAAAGCACACACACACACACACACACACACACACAGTCTATGGAAGTGTATAGCGCATGGCTGCTGGAGCAAATAAACACTAAAAAACAAAGAAAACTGCAGAAAAACTGGAATGAAGAGGGTAGAATGCGAGGAAATGGATAGACCCTGGGGAATATGAGACTCAAACTGTAGCCAACAAACACAAACATGTTGAAACATCACAAAAGAAAGACTTGTAAAGGTTACAGAAGGACAGTACAACAAAGATGCAATCCAGCTGCTTTTTCAGCTGCTACTTGTGTCGAGAAAAGAGAAAAAAGAAAAAAAAAAAGGCAGATTATTTTGGGACGTGTTTATGCATCGGGGTTTGTTTGCCATACCAAGCAGTCGAGTGCAACAGGAATATATACCCAGCTCTGACTGACAATACAAGACTCTTGAAATGACAGTTGCATTGTGCTTCAATCTAGGAAAAAAAAAAAAAAGAGAGAAATCTTTCCTCCATCTTAATCCAGCTTTACAACGTCTTTCTATCTTTCCCAACTTTCACCCTCCCTCTTCTTCTCTCATTTTTTTGATGCCTTGGGCTTCTTTTTACTTGTTTCTCGTCTCCATCACACTCACACGGACACACACACACACACATACCGAATGCATTATCTGCAAATTTCCCAATACACAGTATGCCACATATGAGCTGAGTCAGCAGGGCTCTCTATTTGAACGGCTTTCTGATTTCCGCTACAGTAACAATCACCCCACGAGAATCCCGCGTGAATGTGGGTGTGCGTGCATGCTCGCTCGCTCGCTCGCTCGCTTGCGGGCTTGTGTGTTTAAGTGGTTGGAGATAAAGCTATGAGTCATTCTAAATAAGACCCTCAAAAATTACACTCCTTTCTTCCCCTTGTTGCAAAGTTAGAAGCACAAAAGAACCCTCGACGAGAGCAGCCCAGATGGGAAGAGAGAAGAGAAAATCTTTTTTTTTCTTTCCCAGAGTTCCTTCAATAGGGGACCAAATTGAACAAAACAGCTGTTGCTCAATGCATGCACTGCTAAACAAGGGTATTTTCAGCTCCCTACTTAAAGGAAAAACAGAGTGAAGGAACAAGTATCAATGTGATAGATTATCTGACAGCTTTTCTGCAATTGTAGGTTTCATCATGACACTGAATTCCATCGACACGAGTGAGGAAAAAAAGACTTGAAAGACTGAATAATAAGAAAACAGTTGGGTTAGTTTATGAAGCATAAACCACCACAATGAAATAAGTAGATAAATTATCTTATCTGTAGAAGATGAACAAGTTTAACTGCATGTCTTTGTATGTAAATGGAGGGACGGAGCTGTTATTGAGTCATGTTGTGATGCCATGAAGGTCATCATTTTGAGTCCAAACACGTCATGTGACCTGTGAAATCAACTCCCATGCTGATACTTTCCCATGGACACACACACATCTTTGCTATTTCTTTTCATACCAATGCATCATTTAAAAGGTGCCATGTGTGAAAGTGCAAAGCAGTTTACATGTATCAGCTCCTTTTTTATTTATTTTTTATTGCCAATGTGTGAGGGGATTGTAGCTTTTAAAACTAAGCCTTCCCCAACTGTCTCGGTTGCCTATAAGAGCCTGGGAAACGATTTCTATATTAAGGACTCAACCAGCTCCCGGCACAACACAAACTTCACAGAAGCACAAAAACAACAACAACAAAAGTTTTATATTGTGAAAACCCATCCAGCCAAATCGGAACGTGACCATAGAGGAGGAAAAATTGGGGTCAACACTGGCAAGGTATTTGATTCATGAAAGGACAGAACAGGGGGAGAAAATAGAGCATTAGTTAAATTATAGTCAAGTATAGCCAGACCTTCAATCTCACTGGGTTTTAGTGCTGGAGAGTCAAATACCAGGCTGCAAGGTGGATCGGTGGTTAGCATTGTTGCCTCACAGCAAGAAGGTCGCCGGTTTGCATCCCGGTGAGGATCTTTCTGCGTGGAGTTTGCATGTTCTCCCCGTGCAGCGTGGGTTCTCTCTGGGTTCTCTGGCTTCCTCCCACAAGTCCAAAAACATGTTGAGGTTAATTGGTGATTCTAAACTGTCCATAGGTGTGAATGTGAGTGTGCTTGGTTGTCTGTCTCTAAGTGTAGCCCAGTGATAGACTGGTGACCTGTCCAGGGTGTCCCCTGCCTTCACCCTAAGTCAGCTGGGATAGGCTCCAGCCCCCCTCCAAACCTATTGAGGATTAAGCGGTGTATAGATAATGGATGGATGGGATGGATGGAGTCAAATACCTCATCTATCAATCAGTCGTGTTCATGTATGTCAGGTCACTGTTTTGGCTGATGTCCAGCATACTCACATGCACCCAACGACCACTACTGTCATTATGATGAGTGAATGTGACAAAAACAACCTTTAAGATTATAAAGAAGAGCAATTATGTGCATACCCACGATAGGAATCCATACTGACACCAGAACATGGCGAACAATACTACACAGAGCTGATTATTCAGAATGTAAACATGAGCTTTCTGTAGAGTCTCAGCGACAAAACAACAAACTCATGTAAAAAGCAAACATTTACACAAAGTTTAATCAACTCCATCTCAGTGCTTCACGTCAGTCTGTTCAGAGACAAGGAAAGAAATGCAAAGCGCATGAGGGAATGCATGTAAGCATGCTGCATCAAGTCACATTTTCAGGATGTATACACAAGCGCTAGCCATTAGGCACTGATACAGCAGGGTGAGGAGTAGGAAAAGGCAACAAGGCGCATATGAATGAAAGCTGCAAAGAGGCAAGAGAGGAATAAATATAGTGAGGAAAAATATACAGAACGGAGAGCAGGAGGAGATATGAGTTATCTATTGTACTTCTTGTTGACAAAGCTCTGTTCTCCTAAGCCAAGATCTAAATCATCCATAAACACCTCCAGGTTGGGGGGGGGGGGATTTATTTGAGATGTATTTCTTTCATATATAGGTTTCCTGCACAATCCTCTGCTTTTTTATTTTTCTGTCACTGTTTTTTTTCTCTCTCTCTCTCTCATTCCACTGTTTCTATGTGTCCCTGTTGCTTCTTTTTTTGTGTCAGAGTGCAATCAGATGAGATGAGCTGCTTGGAGTCGATACAGCTTAGCTCCCCCGTAAGCCAGGTTCCAAAACGCAGCAGAGTCAGAGAGTCAGCAGCATCAGATTGAAGCTGCATGCAAACAGGCCTCATGCAAAAATTATGTCCACCGTTCATCTACATCCTTTAGATCTGAGGGAATTTAGAGTTCGTTATTCACTGGTTGAGTCCTCACCGCGCCCATCTTCCCTTCTCTACGTCACTATCTCATCTCTTTCTTTTGGAGTTCTTCTGTCTGTTTGTCTCCTGTGGAAATCTCTGCATTGTAGCCTTCAAGGAATTAGAACCATCATCATCATCATCGTAGGGCAGTTTTATGGGGGGTAACAACCTGCAGTATGTTCCATCATACTCCTCTTCTCGCAGAGATTCTTCTACCCACATAGATTTTGTCACATGATGCAAACTTGGATTTGCATAATGTTGTGATGCTCAAGTAAACACCCACTGCCTGTATATGCCTCTCTGGCTTTTCCCAGTTTGCCTCCACCCATTCCTCCTCTTTATCCTTTCCATTCTTTCCTCCTGTCTCTGTGTGCTCATCCCTATGCCCATTTCATTAATGATAAGAGGCTTTGCTTTTTTTTTTAACTTCTTCTTCTTTTGCAACCCACCAACATGCTCCATGCTCTAAACAGAAAGAATAAACAAAACAAGATGAGTGATTCACTAAATGAGGGGAGCAAGTGTGTTAGAAGTTTAATCTAATGTTCACTGTCTTTCTAAGTGTGCAACCATGCAGATTAATAGGCCATTTAGAGTATATAAAACAAACAAATGCAGTCACGTCAGTTTAATCGAGTTCACGTGAACACACAAACGCTCACAAGATGTTTGCTGACAGCAACATATCACCTCATGCACAGGGAGACTGGTCCCACTTCAACGAGAAAACCTCAACGCTTACAGATCAAGATCAGAGTTAATGTCTAATCTGGCTCCGAGGCGCCGCCGCTAATATTTTACATGCCGATCCGACGTCGCGAGCACCTCCGCCTCCCTCCTTCTCTTATGTCGTCTCATCAATATGCTCCACGTGACCCACGTGTCCGTCCATGCCGCTCATATCACATTACGGTTGATTCCGAAGCTTGACTCACAGCAGCAGAATTGGTCAAGCTTCGACTGACAGACTTAAAAAAAAAAAAAAAAAGGTGGTGCTAAAAATAATGATGTGTGTGGGCTGTCTCAGTAACTGCTATAGGCTACAACCTACCAATACTGTGGACAAATCTATCTGCTTTTTGTTGTTTTAATGGCCTGCTCCTTGTTGTTGGCGCTACATTTTCCACGTAGTCCGTATTCGTAGGTAACATTTTAACCCGATGTTTCAGGTTGGAGGCGATCATTGTGCTATAGGGCAAAGCCATTGACGAGTGTCTAAAGATCTATACATTTATGTGTAAGAGAAGTAAGAGGAAGGCGGATAAAACAGCCGTGCAGTCTGAAAGTCTGCACAAGTTTGAGTGCATAGACTGATTGTCCATTAAACTGCAATATGCATTAATAACAGTTATAGCCCTGACAGTAATTAAGCTGTACTGGTCAGCCCACATGTGTAATATAAAAGCTTATCTTTTCAGAACTATCAGCTCTTAATACTAAATACTGCTATATGAAAAAACCAGTATGGAAACGGTTGCCTTTCTTGACATGTTTGAACAAGCGAACCTGTCATCTTTAATTCAGTAAATGCAAATACAGGTGACACACTTAACACAAGGAAAATTTGCTTTTTCAATCATTTATTTAACAAAAAATGTCTCTAATATTCTTCTGTGGAAAAAAAGTAGTCTTGGCATTTTTTTTTTTAAAGCAGAAGTAGCTATGTGTAGGTGATACTTGTGAGATTTGTTGGTGAAACTCCTAATCGCATCCTTTAGTTGTTTCGATGTTTGAGGGTTTTCTTGCGTGTACTGCCAATTTCATTCATTCCCCTTCATTTCTACTTTTTCCGTCCATCCTTCATTGATTTCCCAGTGTGCTTAGAATCATTATTCTGTTGAAAGGTTCACTTGCGGGTCAAGTTTAACTTTCAGGCAGATAGCCTTGTATACCTTCAAGCTTTCTTGATTCACAGATGAATCTATGGAAGCGAGCTGCCCGGATCCAGAGGCAGCGAAGCATCTCCAACAGTAACCTTTTCTCCACCATATCTGTGAAGATTCTCAGTCATCCAGGTCATGGTTATTCTCATTGTTTAATTGTAGCAACTGGACTTGCTTGAGTTCCTTGAAGACGTTTCACCTCTCATCCAAGAGGCGTCATCAGTTCTGACTGACTAGTTGGGAGTTCCAGATACTTATATTCTTTAGGAGCCATTGACACTTTTCTCCATCATGCCGGTATGAGCTCCTTGTCATGAAAAGCTGTTGTACATCTACATCGAATATGTCTACGTACTCTGACCAAACAAAGTCTTTATTTGTTTGTCCACAGCACATGATTCCAAAAGGCCTGGTCACTGCCTGTATGCTCCTCGGCAAACTGCAGTTTTTTTTCTGTCTTTCCTGTCCCGTAGCTTGTGCACGTCAAAACTCTCTATCTTATGTAGATTGGTGCACTTTGACACCAACAGTTCCAAGAGTTACTTGCAGATTCTGTGATACAAATTTAGGTATTCTTGCCGACTTCTTTTTTGAATCAAATGGTCTACTCTTCGCCTGAATTTTCTAGGGCTGCCAATCCTCGGCAAAATTGGCAGTCATTTGAAATCTACGCCACTTGTAGATGATTTTCCTCACAGTGGAGTGATTTACTTCAAATAATTTAGTGCTCTTTTTAAAATTCCTTTCCAGACTTACAGAGAGTCTTTTTTTTTCTTCTGAAGGCCTTAGAGAGCTCCTTGGATCTTTTCATGATGACACCTTACACTTCAACTTGTTCAAGAGTACAGAAGACTCTTTGTGTCTAAGGTTTAAATAAGATGGGCTCCACATGACTCTCTTAAGGAGGGTTGTAATAATTTTCCCCTATTCTGGAATTCCAAATTTTGATTTTATGGACTTAAAAAGGTGTGATAAATGTCGGTGTGAACATACTTTGCTACTGATCTCATTTTTAAGTGCGATTTGTTTATCTGTTTTAATAGAGACTGTTTGACAGAGGATTGCGTGTCCAAATATGTCAACAAACTCGCTTGGATATATTTTTTCACATCATCTGCATTCTGAAATTTCTCTTGAAGTTGCTGCCACTCAAACTGACATTCAGAATTTCCTTTTCAAATCTAATTTCTCATGTTTTTCTATCGTGCCTTTTTCTCCTTTCGTGTCCATTTTCCATCCCTCCATTAAAGCATTCACATCCTTGCTTTGTATAAGCGCCGCTTTCTGCCTCCCTGTCTAATGTTGCTCCTCTAAATTATACGCTTCTTTTACATTCAGTTCATTTCCAAAACAGTGAATTTTCCTTTCAGAGGTGGGAACCTTTTGGCCTTTTTCCTACTGCTCTCTGAGGTTCAAAAGCTGCTAGTCTAGACAGTTGAAATTTGAACTCTGAACCGTGGCACCGTGCGACTCGGGCTCGATGCAGGTCAAATGGGTCATTTCCACCCTCGCCTTGGCCAATTAACATTCAGTTGGCGGGGAGATAATAGGGCTCTACGCGCACATGCACACTAATTGCCTCGCACAAATGGGGAAATGTGCATGCTTTTCATACGCACTCCTTTTTTTTCCCAGCCTTGTGTATCAGATCATCTGCTCCAGTTATTCATCATAAAGGTGACTACTTTTAACAGTTCATTTTCATGCTGCGTTATGCGCACAAGTGCGTACATGTAGGGTTGGTGTGAAAGAGAGACACCTGATCATACATTATCCTATTTGTTAAAGCCTGTCATGCCCTCGAGGTGCGGCATAGACTGTATTATCGATCTTCGCTTCACAACCCTCCGACAGCCTGGTTTATCTGTGCTGGTTAGCCCGCACAAGGAGAGAGATGAAAGGGACACAATGAATGTACAACAAGAATATTTAATGATGTTTTGTGGACACCGTTGAATGAAGAGAGAGAGAGGAAGTAAGATTACCCTGCACCCAATGCTCTTCTCATATTTGATAGCAGGGAGAAGAGACAAAGAAAATGGCCTTGGGCTTTATTTGATGCAACTAAACAAACAGTAAAATTATATATTTTAGTCTCAGTAATCATGACACTACAGCATGTGTTGATGTTGATCTACAGCAGATCATTATGTTATGTGTGTCACTGCACTGTGTGGATGGACTTGATCAGGATTCTGGCTAGTGAAGGGAAACAGGAGGCTACCAATTATGCACACAGTTGGGCAGCAGCATAAGCACCTGTGTTTTCGATGGCGCATGCTAAAATCTGAAGATATCAGTGTGTGTGCATTTCCAAGCAAAAGTATACATTTGTTTCCAGAAAAAGCCAGCAGGTCAGTGAGATAGGAAAAAATAAAAAATAAAAAGAAAGAACTTCAAGACACAAACACTGTAGTAATAAATAAAACAATACAGACTGTATAACATCATCTGAAACATGATAACTCCAGACTGTTTATTGACCAGCGTGATTCACTTCCTGTAACCGATCCAACAGGGTCGGACACATCAGCATGAATGCAAGAGAGTTACACTCTGACGGAGTAAAGACTGCTGACTCAGGTCATGCGGCTTCACGTGGGAAAGAGGGATGGAGGCAGAGGGCGGGAGGAGGAGGAGAAACTGTAATAACTAAAGTAAAGGGATGACAAACAGAGGGAGGAGCTGAGGAAGAGAGCGGAGATGGAGGATGGAATGGAAACAGGGTGAGAGTGGGAGAAAAAAAAAGAAAGAAGAAAGAGAGATTGTGCAGACGCATACGTACTTACACATGCCCAGAGAGGACTAATCTGATGCCAGGAGCAGATGAATATAATCTTCCCTCCACAGTCTGTCATGAAAAAAGTGTGCCATGAAAACATTTTAGGCACATTAGACGTTTAGATTCTGATCCATCATGCAGCACCATCAGGAGGACGTCTGGTCCCGTAATTGGTTCTGCAGCACGAGGCCCAAACACACAGCCATAAAGAACAAACTTCTACGACAAGAAGAACAAGGAATTCCTGTAACAGATGGTTGGTCCCCACGGAGCGCTGATCTCAACATCATCAAGTCAGCTGGGCATTGCAGAAGTAAATGAGACAGCCTAAAATCCACAAAAGAGCTGCGAGAAATGGCAAGTTCTCCGAGATGCTGAGAGAAAACCCACCTGCCAAGTAACTTAAGTGTACCTCGGAGATTTGGTGTTGTTTTACAGACAAATAGCGCCCACACATATTATTCGTTTGATTTATTTTTTTTTCTATTTACTGCACTTTATGTGAAATTACTTGATAAATAAAAACCTTTCATCGCTGCTTCACTTCACTTACTGCAGAAACACACAGTGAGATGTAAACCGCTGTCACGCGTTCTCAAAACTCATTCATACATGCATACATCCACTTCACATTCATGTTACGATCCTTGACATGCGTTGACACGGATGCAGAAAAAGGCACATTCCTCTCTCTTTGTGCTCGCGTCGGACCAACTTGAACTGTTCGCCTCATATGATTAACAAACTGTGCATTTTTTTTCTTTAGCTCATGTGAGATTGAATGCAAACAGGAAATGCTGAAGTGCAGTTCACAAAAAGCCCCAGTGTTCAGCACCGACGTGGGCTCAACAGCACGCATCTGTGAAGTGTTCGCGTTACTAAAAGGGTTGCTTGTAAAGTACGGAGAACAGTTAATAAAACCTGAGAGAAGCATTTGTTAAACATCCCTTTGTGAGGGCATCCCTGTAATGGGAGATATTTCCTGGCATCCCTTCATTTGCTAATGGTAAAGATCAATGCTAATCATTACTGGCATAATGAAGGACTGGGCCCTCCATCATCATGACATTAGAGGAAAAAGCTGCCTTGGGACATTTGGTAGAAAGTAAATAGGAGCAATGTCACCACGGAACAAAAGCAACCAGCAGCCTTTTTTCTCATAGACATCAGCTGATTTTTAAATGAGAATTTAATGTATTTTTATGAAAAACTGTGTTTTAAGCAACACTGATGACAGCCAGAAGGTGATTCCTGAGTCCTACTGTACAGTGATTAGCGCCTTGAAGTTTCTCTGTTTGCACATCAGCAAAGACTTCACCTCACGTCACTCAGATAATCAGGAAAACACACGCAGCCTGTACTTCCTGAGGCGTCTGAGGAAACTCAGATGCCGCCGTAACTGCTCTGCAGCTTCCGCCGGTGCACCGTTGAGAGCATTATCACAACACGGTGCAGACACTCCACACAAGAGGAGTGTGAGCGCCTGCAGAGTGGTCAAGTCAGCAAACACATCAGAGACATGATCCTACCAGCTTTACAGGGCTTCAGAACAACATCACGAAGGACCCCACCAACCCACCAGGGGGCTGAGTGCATTCCTGCACCACTGCATATGTTGACTTTTACACTGAAAATTATTCCACGTACTGTAATTTCCAGACTATTGTGCGCACTTGAATATAAGCCACTAACTTTAAAGAGAAAATAAAATGTGTACATACAAAGGTCGCACTTGTCTAAAGCCGCAGGTGTCCACGCTGTAACAAGAGAGATTTACACAGAAAGCTTTTTAACTTTTAATTACATATGTACCGGTAACACAGATACGTACTGTAAATGCTTTTTTTCTGAACAGTGCCTGGAACACAGCTGGTTGAAAAAAATAAAAATACAGTAGTCTACCAGTAGAAGTCACTGATCGCTATCTTCATCTTCTTCCTGCTCACTGAAACCACCTAGGTCGTCTTCTTCAGTGTCGGAATTGAACAGCCTCAGAATTACTTCGTCACACACTTCCTCAGTCTCTTTTTCATTGTCGTTCTCAATGTCACTTCCGTCTCGAGGCAAGTTCGTAGAATTCGTGAAAATCCATAACTCAGCCGCATCATTGTTTAAGTGGGTGAAAAAAGTAGCGGCTTATAGTCTGGAGATTATGGTACTTTTTTTTTTTTTTGCACTGAACTTTGTATAGTTATTATACCTATCTTAGTTCATATGGGCAGAGCTTAACCTTATGCATCATAAATATTGCATTCCCTGTTTTATTACACAGTTTTTTTTTTTTTTTTCATTTCTGTGCCAACCTTGTGCACTGTTCTTGTATATTCACATTATATTTTTTGTTACCGCTGTATGCAAAGGTGATGAATGTGCCTGAATGAAAGTATTCTGTAAACAGGTTAACAATGGAACGGGGCACAGACACAGAGAACTAAGAGGTTTATTGCACTGTTAACTTGTTATTGCTGCGTATGACAATAAAGCCTTTGAATCCTTGAATCTAAAAATGAATAAATTAAATTAAATTAAATTAAAAAAAACTTTACTTAGTGAAATAAAAGACACTGTCGTTGTCAGAAATTTAATGATATCTAAAAAACGATTTCAAAAAAATCAAGCGATACTTGATGCTTGACAGGCGCTGGATTTAGTGAAAGCAAACGTCTAACAGACTCGGCAGCGCAACGGCAGACAGCTGCATAACCTCAGAGCAGACAGTCACTATGGAAATTGATAAGCTGTTGCTGAAACGACGCCTTTGTTGCATCACGGCGTTCAAGGTTGAGAGAACTAAAATGTCAGAAATATTATGAACTTACAACATGACAATGTTCTTGCGCACTTTGTCTAACAACTCAGGATTACAGTCAGCGTTCCTCACCATCAATCCAGCCTGATGAACAGTCTCACATATTGACTGTGTCTTCCATCACTCTTTCTCTCATCTTCTGTCTTGCCAACAGCGCTCTTCGCAATCAGCCATTAGCCAAACGCTGTCATGCAGAATTTCACTCATTACGCCTCTCTTTAAACCTGACAATACCTTGTTCTCAAATGTGTTGCTGTTGTTTTTTTTGGCTTTTCATTTGCTGTCAGTGTTTTTTTTTTCTACCAAAGTTTAATTTGGTTTTCACAGACCAATAAGAGGCTTCGCACTTTTTGAGGTTTACTGGCAGAATTTATCAGTAATACTTTTTTAAATGTCAAAGCAATATATGTGTGTGTGTGTGTGTGTGTGTGTGTGTGTGTGTGTGTGTGTGTTTCTGCGATAAAAGAAAAGCCTTCTGTACTTTGCATGCCAGACTTGGTGCTATATCAGCGTACCTATCTCAGCTTAGAGGGCAAAAGTCCATCCTGCTCTACAGTGTGTGTGGTCAAGTTTGTCAGTGCTTGCCCCTAGTTTGTTTTCCCACTAATAGCTGTGGGAGATATTAGAATTGATCCCACTAATTCTCTATCACACTACATATTCTGCACACCGCTGCCCCTCTGGCTTATTGTATCTCCCCTCTTGCATCCCTCTCGCCGGGCTCCTTCAGTCTGTACCCCCAGAGGGCTGCAGGAGATGTTTTTGTCCTTCGTCTGACACATTGTACTTCAGTGATTTATACCTCTGCAACTCTGCCCCTTTCTCTCTCTTTCTCGGCGTCTTTCTGTCTCATTCACTTCTACCTCCTTGTAGCTCTTGCTCATTGTCCATTTCTTTCTTGTGCGCCTCTACACACCTGCAAACACACCGACGCAAGGGCACGCTGGCGCACACACGCAGAGAAATAGCCTGGAGCCTCACTGAGTGGAGGGGGAGAGGTCTCTAATCCTGTCCCAACGAGAGTGGGCCTGCTGGGGGATTAGAGTAGGGCTGTGGGTGGCTCAAAAGATGGAGGGTATGGAAGGGTAGACAGCTGGAGAGCGGGTGTGAGGATGAGCAATACCCCCTTTTTTTTATGGATAGACACAGTGATGCAGGTAAAACAGTGCCGTGGTGGATGATCTGAATGAGTCAATGCACATCATCCAAACTGGCTTCTGAACATTGTTTCCTACTTGGGTGGAACGTCGGTACTACGGAGAGGCCAGTTAATGCAAATGCTTGCAGACTCATGTACAGAAAGATGGAAAGAGCATGACAAAGAGCTTAAGTTGAGACGTAGCAAACATGCAGAGAAAAGTACTAGTTGTTTAATGTAATTCATTTGCTTCGTTGTTTACCTGCAGATTTCACCGTTTGACAAGAACCAAGATTAACACGAGGCTTCATCTCACATTAAGAGGAATCAAAATGTTGGACCTCCTGTGCTTTATGACCTTGTATGCTATCAATAAAAACTGACAAACACAAGCTGTGCACAGTGACATCTATCCTCATTACCGCATAACTTCCAAACAGAATAGAAATGCACACTTAAGATGTGTGTATGAGTTTGTGTACCAAGAAGGTGATGATGCAATCTCACTGTCTACTTTCCAGCAGGTTTCCAGCACAGTGGAGCAAGCCAGTGGTAAAAAAAATAAAAAGTGTTGAAGTCCTTCTACACTGCATCTCCTATTATTTGTGGAGGTAGAAAACAACAACAACAAAAAAAACATTAAAAGCACTAATTGTGTTGTAGTTATCCAAAGACCCATCTTTCACATACAGAAAGTGAGCGCAAGCACACACTTACCCTTTAAATGAATCACTCTACTTTACTGCGTTTCCAGTTTGCTGTAATAGAATCTGGTCTCTTTCCAAGTAAATAAAATAAAGCTTCTTTTTTTTCCTAATTTCCCCCCTATTCTTCCCGCTGTTGGCATGTCTCCCTCACCGGCACTAGTTTGTGACAGGAAACAGCATGTGTGCCAGCATTCCCTTTGATATGGAACATCAGGAGCAGTTTCACCAGCACCACCAAGCATACCAGTGTCTGAACAGCCTTCAAAGGAAGGCCATTGGCAGATGCCTGCTGCTTTGCTTACATGACTGTTATGCATTTAGACATCCATGCCACAGACATAAACACAAACATGCAAAGGAACACGCATGTACGCGTCGGTCATGTATAACTATGAGCTAACACTGAAAAACAGAGCTGGAACGGACGCCAAAGAGTTCACGCTGACATCCACAACAATAAGAACGAACTCTGAAACAGTTTGAAAAAGATACTTTGCACAAATGACATAGTTTGGAGTGAGATGCTTTAGCCACTATTAACCTTTTGACACATGCATTATTCTAAAATAAAATAAAAAAAAACAAATGACCACTCATGGATAGTGATTTTAACAGCTTAACCAAATATATCTATTTTGATTTTGTGGCTACAAATGCTATGTGGGGGGATGGGGGTGACAGCTGGCTCAGCGTGTGTGTTACGAGTGTTGGCATGTGTGTGTTTGTGTGTGTGGGCATGCGGGTGAGGACTTAAATCCAAAGCGAACGCAGATGATGGGCTTAATCCGGTCGTTCAGTAGGTCATACTGAGGATAGCTACGGTGTTTTAAAGCTGACCACATCATACTGACACACAAAGAAAACTATCTATCTATCTATCTATCTATCTATCTATCTATCTATCTATCTATCTATCTATCTATCTATCTATCTATCTATCTATCTATCTATCTA